>NC_068985.1:64517766-64518910 GCF_001194135.2 Octopus bimaculoides
AGTTTTCATTCACAAAATATACATTTTTTTTAAAAGACAGTAAAAAAATCTGAAAATCGACTATAATAATGTAGCCTTACAGTCTCATTGCTTTGAAGGTATGATGCTGTAGAGAAAAAAGTTACAGAGGGTTAAAAATCGAAAAACTCTGCATATTTTTAGTCAATAACGAGACAGAAATTTTCCGTGTTTAGCGAGCGGTGTCAACTTTAAGATTGTACCCTGTGAAATTTAGAATTTACCGTCTGACCTGTTCATTGTAGGTTTCTAAATAAACAGAAATACCTAATAAAATCAACATGTATCATCTTACTGTTTCTTTTGTTTCTTCATTGATTGTATAGTTTTATTATTTTTTTAAATTTGTAATATTAATATATTTGTCTGCATGTGTTTACTTTATGCGTATTTCAGTTATGATTACCTATCATGTATTTGTGTATATCATAGATAGGGGGAGTCTGTCTCAAAAACTTCAAAGTTGAGTAAAGTTTTCATGCTTGGATTTGTAAACTACGATAAGAATGATATTGGTTAACAAAGAATTTGTCCGAAGAAAAAGAATACTTGTATCTTGTATGTTTTTGCGAAATGTTCTTAATTAGCAACGCACCTTTTATTATTAATGCTGAATTATTGATTATATTTACACTAATTAATGTTGGGAGAAATCAACTTAATTTGCAATAAAAAGACTTTTAAAAAATGAAGGTAATAAGAAATGTTTTAAGAACCCAAATGTTAAAACAGTCGATATTATGTTGGAAGAAATACACACATCCACACACACACACACACACACACACGCACATACACACACATTTGCTTCCAAACTTAATTCTCGGTGGGTGGGAAAAATCGTTTTGAATCGAAGAAGGAAAAAGTGGAGAGGAGAGGTCACTCTTGGGTTTATTTGATTTTGACACACGCACGATAAAGAAAATAATATTTCAACAACTTATAAATATTTTCTAATAATAATAATAATAATAATAATAATAATAATAATAATAATAATAATAATAATAATAATAATATTAGGGACAAAATCCAAAATTACAGGTAAAAACTCAATTAAAATCATCGATGAAAATCAGTGGATTTCCATCGATGAGTTCTTGAAACTTGGTTCTTTTCCCTATAT
>NC_068985.1:64518993-64519892 GCF_001194135.2 Octopus bimaculoides
GAGTATATGAAATACAAAAACATAGAAACGAATTTTTTTTTTGCGAACCACGAAAGAAACAAATAGAAAGGTGAGACAGGCAACATCAATCGCTACATCAGTTGTCCACTGTTATATCTACTCGCATTTCGAACGTTAGGACAAAAGGCGAAGTATTTAAGACAGTGGACAACTGATGAAGGGATTGTTCTTTATGTTGCCGGTCTCGCTTTTTTTATTTGTTTCTTTCGTGGTTCGCAAAAGAGTTCGTTTTCCATGTTTTTGTATTTCATGTTCTCGTGTTTCATGTTGTTCACATTTTTTGACGTCCTGTACCCATATATGCATATGTATATACATATACATGTATGTAGACGTATGTATGTATATATGCTTATATATATATATATTATTTATATTATCATATGATTGAACGCCACGCATCCATTTCCAAGTAAGTTTTATCTATCTATCTATCTATCTATCTATCTATCTATCTATCTATCTATCTATCTATCTATCTGTCTGTCTGTCTGTCTGTCTGTCTATCTATCTATCTTTATGGTCAGACGATAGACACATCGGCTCCGTGTAAGTTTGCCTTAAAAAGTTGTTTTTGGATTATATTTTTTATGTAAAAGTTATGCAACAACTGATACATTCGGTTGTACAATTTGTTTGCCCGGGAAATCTGCCCTGTGTGGCGAATTTCCCGATTTTGTAAAATAGTTTTCGGCTTTCTTAGCCATATTTGTTTTGAGGATGGCGTCTTCAAGTCATGCAGACGATCTCATAACGAACGCCGGTCTGTTTGGCAACTCTTTCGACGTTGATTTCCCTACACTGCCTTCACCAGAGGTTCATGAAGGAGGGAAGAAGCGGAGAAGTATCACTACAACAGACGCCTCTGCCACCACCAC
>NC_068985.1:64520181-64523700 GCF_001194135.2 Octopus bimaculoides
CTGATATGGGCTTTCAAAAAGGATCTTTTCCTTTTGGCCGGCACATAGAAAAATAATTTTTTGTAACTAAACACTTTCAAATTTTGTATACTGGTAGAATGTATCATTTAAAACATCATTTACTCTCGGCGTTTTTAAGAAAATTCATTATTTTCAAAGTTATTTCGTGTTAAAGTTGTCGTATTTCGGTAATTTCAACCAATCAATGACGTCTATTGAGGTGAAAACAATTACTGCTGTGGTTTGTCAACAAGACGTTTTGGCGGTGTAATGGGGTCTTTTCCCTTCAATAAAATTACTACCGTTGTTTATCAACAACAACTATCGGCGGTATATATATTTCGTTTGTCACTGTTATTTATGACATCGTGCGTTTGTACTGGTTTTAGCTTTAGGGTTTTAGGGTTAGGGTTCGGGTTTTAGAGTTAGGGTAAGGGTTTTAAGGTCAGGGTTAGGGTTTTAGGGTTAGGGAACTGCAAAACTAAGGAGTGAAACAAAGAGCGGCGGAGAGGGGTCGAACAAGGTACGTGTGCGACCCTTCAAAGGGCAGTGTTTTCGACGTCAGGATTCGCACATGGTGAGAGACTGCAAGGAACCCAGAACTGGAGTAAATTGCTATCGATGCAGACAAATAGGTCACATCGCTCGTGAATGCGTGCAGGGAAACGGTTCAAGGGAGACTACTGCGCCGGTAGTCGTCCCGTCGAAAGAATAGAGGCACGTATGCAGTCGTTGCCAGTACTAGAAGTCGTGGTGAATGGAAAGGTGTCACGAACCCTCGTGGACACGGGCTACTCAACAACCTTAATGACTCCGGAGGTGGTAAAAGAATGGAGTGGAGTGAGTAGTGTAAAGGCTGTTGACGGTACGGAAGTTAAATGCAGAGGAAGTAGCGATGTAGAGATGGTGGTACGAGGAACAAGATTGAAGTTTCGTGCGATTGTGATTGACCACGTAGTGAACGGAATCGATGTGGTGATGGGGATGGACGCTATTGTCCGTTTGGGAGGTGTCACGGTCAATGAAGCCGGTGTAGCGTTCAGTGATGCGGGGACGCTATGCGCTGTGAGTCCGCGACAGTAAAGTGGTGAGAGCTGCGAAGAAAAATATGCTGCACACACCATCACAGACAAAGATTTTCGAGCTGTGTTCGATGGCCGGCAGTGGACAGTGGAATGGCACTGGAAGGGAGATCCTCCGACATTGAAAAACGCAGTAGGCTGCTATCAGCATACCCTGAAAGGGGATGCTAGAAGGGAGGGGTTGACCGGTGAATCAAGGAAGGTATTCTGATTCCTTGGAAGGAGGAAGTGGAGAGTGGACTGCTACTACTGATGGCAGTGGTGCAGCCGACGAAGCATAAGGTCAGGCCAGTATTGGATTTCCGAGAGCTGAACGACCACGTATTATGCCATACGGGCGGCGAAGCTACAGACATTTGTAGCGAAACCTTGAAATTGTAGATTTGAAGTCGGCATACCTGCAGCTGCATGTGGCTGAGAGACTGTGGAGATATCAGCTGGTAAGGAATAAGGGACGGACATACTGCCTGACCAGGTTGGAATTCGGGTTGAATTTAGCACCGAAGATTATGGTGACGATTCTCAAAACCATCGACAAAGTGAAAAGAGCCACTAATTCCTATATTGATGACATGCTGGTAGACGAGAGCATAGTGTCGACAAATGAGGTCATAAACTATCTGAAGAGTTTTAGGTTAACTGCCAAACCGCCGGAGGCGATGGAAGGAGGAGCTGCACTGGGACTCAAGCTACGGAGAGACAAGGCCGGCGCGTTGGTGTTTCAGAGAGGGAATGAGATTCCAGAACTGGGGTCCAAGACGAGTAGGCGGGAACTGTTTTCTGTGTGTGGGAAGCTGCTTGGATACTATCCGATTGCAGGATGGCTCCGGACGGCATGCAGCTTCATCAAGAGGCGAGCTGAAGGAGTGAGATAGAGTGATAACGGAGGTGAGAAGACAACAGCCATGATACAAGAAGTCTTGGAGAGAGGGACTGTGGAGGACCCAGTAAGAGGAAACTGGTATGTGCCCAAATTGAAGAACGGGATCGTGTAGTGTAATGCGAGCAGCATAGCCACGGGACTTGTCCTGGAAATTGGAGGATGCAGCCTGGCTTAGGAAGAAGGACGACTGCAACCACATCAACGTGGCGGAGCTGGATGCCGTGTTGAAGGGGATGAACCTGGCTCTGAGATGGGAGCTGCGTACCATCGAGATCCGGACCGATTCGGCCACTGTACTTAGATGGGTGGGGTCAGTGATCACCGGTGAGCGGAAGGTGCGAACCAAAGGGGGCGCAGAGATGCTGATAAAACGCCGTTTGGGAATGCTGGGCGAGCTAGCTGCCGAGTTTGACCTAAGGTTTTGTGCCTTCTGAGAGGAATAGAGCGGACGTCCTGACCAGAGTAAAGAAAGCATGGTTGCAGGTGCCAGAGGATCTGGAGCAAGGAGTGGCTGTAGTGTGTCGACTGAGTGACTCGGAGCTGAGGAGATTGCATACTATGCATCACATGGGGGTGGACGGGACCCTGTTCCTAGCCAGGAAAGTTGACTCTGACGTGACCAAGCAGAGTTTGCAAAGAGTAGTTGGGAGCTGCAACAAGTGCCAGTCTATTGACCCCGCTCCGAGTGTGCATGAGGCAGGAAGCATTCCAGTGGAACACAACTGGAAACAACTGGCAGTGGACTTGACTCACTACGAGCAGAGGACATACCTCTCGATGGTCGACTGCGGACCGGGACGGTTGGCCGTATGGAGGAAGATGAAGACGGGGACCACAGAGGAAATCACAAGACTACTGAATGAGATATTCCTAGAACGAGGCCCCGTGGATGAGCAGCTTTGGCGCTGCGTTTCGCTCGGTGGTGCTGGGGGAAATGCTCGACAAGTGACATGTCAGCCGTTTCTTCAGAGCGACATACCGGCCAAGTGGCAATGGGGTTGTGGAGAGACATCATCGTACCATCAAGACCATAGCAGACAGGGCAACATCTCACCGGTCGAGGCCATTTTTTGCTATAATATGTCGCTCAGGACGGGACAGGCTGAGGAGTCAGTGCCACACTGGGTAATATTCAAGTACGAGTGGAGACATCCATGTACCGCATCGCCGCATCCCGCAGAAGAGAAAGAGCATGCCTTTGTGCAGGTCGGGGAAGAACGCACGGTGCATATCACAGTGAGGAAAGGGGACAATAACCTCTGTGAATTCGAGGAACAATGTATCCGTAGATGGCATGCCACGTCATGTGTTGGATGTGTGCAGGATCATCATTGCGACGGAGGATGGAGCCAACAGTAATGGACAAGAGGACGGAGCCGGCAACAACAAGCCAGGAACTGAGGTCAGTCCTGAAGTCCCACGGCGGTCACAGAGGGAGCGGTGCCCTCCTCACTGGCTGGCTGATTGCGAGACAAGTTAAGGTTTGTGGTCAGAGATGAGGAGAGGGTTTGTGGTCAGAGATGAGGCAGGTTGGTTGAATGATCTTCAGATCAG
>NC_068985.1:64524026-64534548 GCF_001194135.2 Octopus bimaculoides
CTTTTCGCTTCCGTCTTTTTCTTCAACAGTTAAATAATTTAAAAGAAACGTGGAAGAATTGCGATGGAGTGCTTGTTCTTCCTCATTTAAGAAATGCATGATTGCCACACAATTCAGCCATGTCTTCATACAGACACACACACACACCTAACTGTATTCGATATACCCGGCGTGGATAACTAGCCAAATCGAGAGCAACCTTGGTATTTAATATATGTAACAATACAGTTATAAGTGCTACCAGGGTACCACAAAACTTACCAAATGTAGAAATATATTAATGTACTCCAAACTTATATAAAACAACGCACATGCACACACCTACCTATACTTCGTGTAAGTTTATGCTCGATATAACAGGCGTGGATAACCAGTCAAGTCGTGGGCTACCCTGATAATTAAAATATATAACAATACAATTATAGGCGGTTTTACATTTGTCACAATGATATGTACCACCAGGGTGCCACCAAGCTTATTGAATATAAGAAGGCTGTTTTTCCTGAGATGTATATTAAACAACATTCAGACATTTGTGCTCGATATAAACAGGCGTAGATAGCCAACCAAGTCGGGGGCCAACTTAGTATTTAAAATACTAAAAAGCACAGAAAAATATGTAATACACTAACACACAGAAAAATTAAAACAAAACACGTGGGTGAAAAGAATCTTGTGCTGTGAAGAATTAAGTGTGAAAAATCAACATAGACAACAGCGGCACAGACAGCAGTGAACCACGACGCAGCGGCAAAATACAAGTAGTAGCAACGATAGTGACAATGACAACAGCAACAGTAATGACAATGTGTACAACAGCAGCAGCAACAGTAACAACAGATACGGTAGAAACAATAATAACAGTAACAGCATCAGCAAGAATGTGAACAACAATAGCGAAAACGAGGGATCTTTTCCTTTTCATGGGCAACTCGATTAATTAATTTTCTTTAACTAAACACTTTGAAACTTCGTATACTGGTAGAATGTGTCATATAGAACATCTACTCTTAGCATTGTTGAGAAAAGTTTCTATTTTCAAAGTTATTTCGTGTTGAAGTTGTCGTATTTCGGTAATTTCAACCAATCAATGACGTATTCAGCTGAATAAAATTACTGCCTTGGGTATGTGCTGTGGTTTGTTTTTGGTGTTGTTATTTTCTGTATGTTAAATTTTTTCGTAAGTCCTATCGTTTTGATTATGTATTTGTCTGAGTATTTTTTAATCATACCTAATGCACTTATTATAGGGATTGTTTCTGTTTTTAGGCTTTGCTATCGAGTTATCTCTATTTCCAGATCTTTGTATTTTGAGTTCCTCTGTTTCTTTTAAAGGTACAGCGTCATTTGTTAGGATTGATACATCGATTAGCAGGCACTTTTTCTTGATGACCTCTGACAACTGTGTCCGGTCTATTAGCTTCGATCTCTATCTGTGTGTATTGGGCATATCCCAGAATATGGTTGCTTTGTCATTTTCTGGGATATGCCTATACCATCTATTTTCTGTTGTCATTCCATAGTGTTGGCATAGCTTCCAGTGTATATGTATCCCTTCTTAGCCTTCTTAGCCAGAACTGGGCAACCAGAGAAAATATGATTTATTGTTTCTTCCCTATCATAACATATTCTGCAATTACTTATTGTGTTTTTCTTCATTATGTGTTTCTGGTGGGGAAGTTTTGATCTTGTACTGCAATTAAAAATGTTTCACTCTCTGCTTCGAGTCCTGAGTTTCTCAACCATTGCTGGGATTTTACTTTGTCTATTTCTTTTCTGATTAGCTCATCCCAGTATTTGCAATGTAAGGGCTTTTCTAGCCATCGTTTTATCACGGTAATTTGTTGTTCCAGTTTCAGTTGCTTCAGAGCTTTTGTTGTTTCATCTTTTTCTTCATTGTCGTTAGGCACTACGACATCTTTTTTTTTTCAGCTCTTTTAAAACAGAAAACAGTTTTTTGCTTTGCTCATGTTTTGTGGCTATTTGTACCAGTTTTCCTTGGTTCTGAGTTAGATATTTCTGCAATCCTGTATTGGTTATTTTATAGTAGTTTTGTAGTTGTATAAGGCCTCTACCACCTTCAATTTATTGTATATATAACATTTCAATGTCAGATTTTGGGTGGTGTATTCTAAATTCTGTCATCTTGTTTACATGTCGAGTTTGGTTAGTTCATTTAGTGTCCAATTAAGAATATTCTAACTGCAACTGGGACAGCTAGAATATTGATACTTATCTTGTTTTTCGCATTGAGCTGTTTTAAGTATTAATCTAACTCTTCTATAGTATTCCTTCCTTATCTTCTTTTTCATTTGTGTGTATTGTAACGTATTTAGTTCATTTATTCCTAAAGTATTTGGATGTCTGGGTTTAGTCTAATTCTCTGATTTCATTTTCTTTATCTAGTGTGATATTGTTACTCTTAATTAGTTTTCCTCTTTACAAGTTTGCTTTGACACATTTGTCTAAGCTGAATTTCATATTTATTTCATTGCTTTATTGTAGGTTCTATGTGGTCTGCTAACATTTGCATACCCATGCTTCGGTTCCCAGAGAAGAAAGTCGCTGATGATCTCATCATTTGCTCTCCAGCAATGTCCAGCGAATCGTTACCCTTCTTTGATGACATGTAATATTGGTGGTAAATACCATATAGAAGTTCTTTCGTAGAGTGTTGTGTTCAGAGCAGCACGAAGTATTCTTGTATAAGTTTCATCAATTTTCTTCTCAAGATGCTTTGTTAAAGTCCAGTAACGAAGTCAACCTCAAAACCTAACCTTTTGAAACGTAGAGTAGATAACTTGATATTCCACAGTTCTGTAATGTACTAATTATTCTTTCACTGTAATAACTCGATGGTTGAGGTAGGTAAACTTTATAAGAAATGTCTCGGAAATGCTATTTTAATTGTAAATGAAAAAAATAGTTCAATCAAAAATTTATTATAATCGGTAATTTTCCTTAAATTACCAAAATGGAAAAGTTCACTTTTGAAGCCTTTGGTGTTTAGCAACCGAACTTGAAGTGTTTGGTAAAAACTGATGTTTCTATGTTTAGAATGAACAACGCCTCAAAAGTTGTCCCGACAACCGCACACTAAACAAAATTGTAAATAAATTCTTTCGATTCTTTTATACTTTTACAACTTTTATACTTTTGCTCCATCTTTAATGGTTTTAGTCGATCATATTGACCTCCGTACATATTTTAGTGATCTCTATTCATCGAATAGCTAGGTTAGTGTTTTAGTCAAAATGATGTTACATGCACACACACACACACACATACGTATGCATACAAACACACTCACACACGTGCACACACACGTATATTATGAAGGTTTCTGCGCAGTTTCTGTTTACTAACTCTTACTCGCAAAGTATTAGTCAATCTGAAGCTATAGTATAAGACACTTGCCCAAGATACTACGCAATGGAATCGAACCTAGACCCACGTGATTGCGAAGTGAACTTTTTAACCATACTGCTATTTCTGCACCTAGTGTGAATATAGGGTACTTTTAATTAGCAAATTATTATGTTTATATTTATTTTTTTATCTTTCAGAATTTGATTCCATGCCACTTGCTAAAAAGTTTTGAAGAATAACAATTTCAAGAGGACCTGTGTCACATAAATGTATTATTAGAGAGAAAAAAGAAACCAGCTAACAATATTTTTTTTCGTTCCGGAAATTTAGTGGTCACAGAGTGAATTACATTGGGAAGTTTGGCGGCAAAATACGACTAAGTGAAATAGTCTTGTGTATTTAGGAAGTGATGTATACGTACATACATTACAGCTTTTAGCATCATTAATTAAGAAGTTTTAATGGGTCAATTAGGGGAGGAAATGGAAGCACCCATTACCCTTTGTAGGTTCTCCATAACTCGTGAGAGGAATAAGGATTAGATGGCAGACCTAACCTGAAATATTTGCAATACAGAGGATTACACTATATGCATTGAAGGGTTAGGTGTTGGTGTTAAACTGAGTGTGAGGATAAGCCGAGCTATAAGCCATTAAATTTGACCGAGAGAGAAATACTAAGATTCACAAAATATAATTTCTTGGGACAGAAAAATTGTAATGAAACGAACAACATTTTCAAATTGTTTAAACATGCAAATCACTGACAGCGAAAAATCCCACTAAAAGTAGGATACTTTTAGAAACTGAGAATAAAATATAGCCCACATATGGAAGTGAGGGAGCAAAGAGGGGAAACCGGGGCCGTAGAAATCATAAAAACGAACCTTAAAGTTTTCTACAAATTAGCAAAAAGAAAAAGAAAAATCAGCTTCAGGGCATCAGGAAATAAGGAATCACATACTGTCAGTAGATTCTGACCCATAAACAATTGAAAAGTGTTTTCATTACCTTCTGTAAATAAATAAAGCAGATTAATTATTTTTTTTTATCTCTAATTGTCTTAAGAATATGCAAATATGTCTCTAAAAAAGGTATCTGTGTCTCGCACAATATGTCCGCCATTTTGTTTGCTGAGATCCGCTGCAGAGTGCTTTTCGGTTGCACTCTACTCCCTTACTCGAGAGTAGCGGCAAATTTGCTTCTTTCCTTTTCTTTTCGAAAAAGACCCTAGGAACGCAATCTTTTTTATGATATGAAAATCAATAGGAAAATTGATTTCGCATTACGGAATTTTGCGTTACGGTCAGATTTTAAGGAACGCATTACTTCCGTAAAGCGATAGATTCCTTTATAAACACGCACACGCATGTCTGTATTAAGACAGTAGAGGGAGAGACTGAGAGAGAGAGGGTGGAGAAAGAGTCACAATTTGAATATGTGTGTGTGTGTGTGTGTGCGTTAAATAAAATGAGACAACAAAGCCAAAGCTGTGTAGAATTTTCAGTACATTTATAAAGAGGAAGTTAGTCTTACAGCTGTTTCTGGGATATTAGGGATATCCCTTCATCAGAGACGATGTGAGATGGTTAAATAGAGGGAAATATTAGTGTTCAATATAGGATCGAAGGTTGTATGTATTGGTGTTATTTTCGGTCCGGTTGTTACGGTTGTCGTGGAAGAAGGCTTTCCACCGCATTCTTCGGATGAGGTCCTTAGTTTTGGTTGGCATTTCTCTTAAGGACATACCCATTCCTTAACAAACAAACTTTCCTCTTACTCCTACTCACCAAATCTAAGGAGCTCATTCGAAGAATGCGGTGGAAAGCCTTCTTCCACGACAACCGTAACAACCGGACCAATAATAACACCAATACATACAATCTTCGATCCTATATTGAACTCTAATATTTTCCCTCTATTTAACCAGCTCACATCATCTCTGATGAAGGGATATCCATAATATCCCAGAAACAGCTGTAAGACTAGCTTTCTCTTTATAAATGTCCAGAAAATTCCACATAGCCTTGGTATTGTTGTCTTATTTTATTTAACCACATGGTTCCGGGTTCTGTCCCACTGCATGGCACCTTGGGCAAGTGTCTTCTACTATAGCTTTGGGTCGACCAAAGCCTTGTGAGTGGATTTGGTAGACGGAAACTGAAAAGAAGCCTGTCATATATGTATGTATATATATATATGTGTGTGTGTGTGTGTGTGTGTGTTTGTGTGTCTGTGTTTTTCCCCCAACATCGCTTGACAACCGATTGTGGTGTGTTTACGTTCCCGTAAATTAGCGGTTCGGCAAAAGAGACCGATAGAATAAGTACTAGGCTTACAAAGAATAATCCTGGGGTCCATTTGTTCGACTAAAGGCGATGCTCCAGCATGGCCGCAGTCAAATGACTGAAGCAAGTAAAAAAGTAAAGAGAGTATGCTCATACAAGACCCGCGTTAGACTCCTCACTCGTATCATTATCGGACCGAGAGTTTAACTACGGTCCTTCCATAGCACTTACATAGCGTTACCTGCTACCTTGGGTCTTCCGGATACCAATACCTCTCATACCTATATATATATATATATATATATGTATGTATGTATGTATGTATGTATGTATGTATGTCTGTATGTCTGTCTGTATGTATGTATACGTGTAAGTCTTTGTGTTTGCTTTCCAACACCGACTGGAAACCAGTGTTAGCAAGAGACCAATAGAAGTACCAGGCTAAAAAAACAAATCACAGCGGTCAATTTGTTCGATTGAATCCTTTAAGGCTTTTGAGGTTGGTCATGCACTAAATACGAGGGACAGCTTAAAAGTTTATTGGCCGACCAAAATACTCTCATGGAATGTAACCAAATGAAGTTTATTTTTCAACATAGTCCCTACTTACGTTCCACACACATATTCCATCGGTGTTGCAGTACCTGAATCCCATTGGTGCAGATACTTTCACCCTGTTGGTGAAAAAAGTCATTAACTGCAGATATGACATCATCATCACTGCGATACTGGTTCTCAGCCAAGTGTTTTTCATGTTGGCGAAGTGATGATAGTCAGATGGGGCCAAATCAGGAGATTATGGAGGGTGATCAACAAATTCAAAGCTACAGTCACGCACAGCAGCTGTTGAAACCAAGGACAAGTGTGTTGGAGCATTGTCCTTGCGAAAGAAGACCCCTTTCGTCAGTTTTTCTAGACGTTTGTTAATTGCCTCAGTAAGTTGGCATAGTACTCCCCATTGATGATGTGGCCCTTTTGAATATAGTTAATAAACACATAGCGTTTTGATACCAAATAACTGTAGTCACCACTGCAGATGAAACGACCTTGGTTTTCTTTCGAGCAGCTGAGGAGGGATGTTTCCACTGCATGGGTTGTCATCACGGGTTAGAAAACGTTCAAGGAGACTAGTTGGCACTGCCTCATTGTCAGATTTTCCCCGTCATGTGATCAGCCTGGTGCACTTTTGATCAGGTGTCCGAAGACGTGGCACCCATCGAGCTATAAACCTTCGTCGTGCGAAGTTGTGCAGATTATTCTCAACAATCTTACGGGATATGCTAATAACATTGGCTATTTGATTTATAGTCAATCGCCTGTTATCCATCAACATGTGGTGAATACGATCAACATTTTCCTCGGTGGTGGCAGTTATAGGACATCCAGACATTAGGTCATCTTCAAGACTTTCTTTCCTCTCCTAAATTCAGCTACCCACTTTTGCATCGTTGATAAAGCTGGAACGTCACCCTGTAATGTAGCAACTATATCTGCATGAACGTCCTAGTGGGCTAAAAGCCTTTTTCTGAAGGTACATGAAAATACTACGATGCCATATTTTATCTATTTTCATGAGAAGTTACTACTAGTTGTTTTTGAAGTCTTCTTTGAACAGTCAGATGTCAATTTACTTGAAAGGAAATAATGCAGTTATTAATATGTAGAGTTGAAATAAATGAATGTAAGATTTCTAGCATCACTCCTTCATAGTCAGTCTATGAACTTTTCAGACCACCCTCATACTTATTGGTTGAGTTAATTCCTTTTTTTAAATTGTTTTATTAAGAGAACCAAATAAGTTTCGTGACATGGTCATGGGAGTTGCTGTTTTAATGTATTTAAAAACATTTTTGAAATGTACAAAAATTATTATTTACACAACTCATTTATAATTCAGTTCTTCGATCTTTTAGGGTAAGCGTATTTATTACACCCGCTTAAAAAATTTCTGTTTTTATCAGTTGTTTGAGTAAATCTTTTTCAATTGACATAAGAACCAACCCTGAATATCTTTTCTCTCCTGTTGTATTTCTTTGGTAAACTTTAATTCTCTTCAATGCAGAAATGAACCACTCTACAAAAGCAGCTGTAGACGGAATTGTCAAAAATAAGGTTGCTAAGATTGAAGAGTTCTGGTTTAACTTCAATCAGATCAATGATATGAATGTAATGCATTAAATCACTCACACTTTACTTTTTAAAATCTTGCATATAGTACACAGCATTTAATTCACTCTGAAATCGTATTGTGTCAAAAAAAACTACCATAAGTTTTTAAAGAATTTAAAGCATCCACTGGAAATTTTTTGCGATATTCTTCAGTTTTGCTGAAGTTGAAAAGACGGATAAGTATCATGTTTTTAATTGGTCAACCATTGTGCCAATAATTTTGTTATAGAACATTCTATAATGTTGTTGGGGATCAATAGATTTATTCCTGGATCTCTTAATTTCGATTGTTGCATCGATTCCATATTTTCCCCCTAACACATCATAAAATATAGAAAAATCATCGAGTTTATTTCTGAGCACTGTTCCAATTTTTAGCTATTTGCTCTTTGGAATACACCATGTCATTGACTTTCCGTCTGAAGGATGTTAAGTAAGAAATCAGTGAAAGAAAATATGTCATTAAATACTACTAATTAAAATAATCGGGAGCTTTTAAATTATGTAAGAATCTAATTGCAGAATTTATTGTGGTCTCATCCCATGCTTTAGGATTTTCAATGATTTCTTCAAAAAGGATGATTATGAAATTACAAGACTTGAGGAGTAGTTCTATCTAATTCCTGTAGCTTTGGGAAATCTTTTTTTAACTGTTATCTAACGCATAACCCTTTTGGGTGAATTCGTAATAAATGTACCCAGTTCATTTATTATAGAAAAAATATTTTGCAGTAATTTATAGAAGAGCATGCGAAGAAATTTATTCGAAGAAATTTATTAATGATTTTACCAAGGGTTCAGCGCGGAAATAAAAACATTACAAATATTTTAATAATTATCTATACATATAAATTTGAAACGGGCGAATCTTTCTTGTTTTAGGATTCACGATCAAACGGCTGGGTGGAATTGCACGAAAAATTACACATGTGTGTAGAATGATCCGGTGGTGAAGCTGGGCTTTGTATTTTTTCATAACTCCCATGGTTACCGAGATAACCTACTATAATAATACTCTTGTGTTTATGAATGAGAAAGGAAGGGGTGACAGATGAATAAGGAAGGAAGAGGTGATGTTATACTTGGTAGTGGGATGATGAAAATTGTACGCTGAAAAAATAAATCAAGCAGCGTTTCAATTCTGTGTGAATATATGTGTGTGTATGTGAATGTGTGCGTGTACGTGTGTTTGTATGTTTGTGTGTGTGAGCGCGTGCGCGCGCGCAATGGAAGTGGGATGGTTCATCTTTGTTCGCTTAGTATTTGGGTTTATTTTTTGATTTGACTGAATCTGTTTTTTTTTGTTTTTTGTTGGTCAGTTATTTTTAACGTTTTGACAGAAAAAAGTCATTCTAAAATTGTTTTTTAACGTAAGCGTGCCCAAACAAGTCGAACACGGAGCAGGTCTTACAGCCGCATAATCCAAACTGACCGGGTGAAACCGGGCTTAGCTGCTAGAATACATATATATATGGCAAGAAAGATTTTTTTTAACGATTTTTGTCAATGTTATGATCTTTTCCTTTTGACATTTAATAGCCGTTACTTTTAGCTTACTTTAGAAGTAAATAGCGCGTAATTTTGTTTACGGCTGTTAGTTCAGTGTCAATTTTAACATGGAGAGCAAAAACAAACCTGTTCGCCATATTTTACTTTTTTATTTCTCTAAAAGCAAGAAAGCTGCTGAGGCTCACAAAGAGATATGTGAAGTTTATAGTGTTGATTGCTTAACAGAACGCACATATTAGAAATAGTTTTAAAAAATCCGTTCTGGAGGTTTTTCACTCAAAGATGACCAGCGTCCTGGTGTCGACTTACTGAAGTTGATGATGACCGAATCAAAGCTATAATTGAATCTGATTTTCATATAACTGTGCGAGAGATTGCAGAGCAGTTAAATGTATTACACACAACAATTCAAAATCACTTAAGAAGTTCGATATTTGGGTTCCACATAAATCGAAAGAGATTCATTTAACACAACGAATCAATATTTGCGATATGCATCTCAAAGGCAATGAATTCAACCTTTTTTTGAAACGAGTCATCACTGGTGATGAAAACTAGATTGTGTCTACAATAACACCAATCGAAAACGATCATGGTCCAAGCGTAATGAACTAGCACAAACAATATCAAAAGCTAAATTGCATCAAAAAAATGTCATGTTGTCAATTTGTTGGGATTATAAAGGTGTTGTATAATTTGAGCTGCTTCTAAGGAACCATACGATCAATTCAAATGTTTACTGTCAACTAATGAAACTGGCGGAAGCAATCAAAGAAAAACGGCCAGAATTTGCAAATCGTAAAGGAATCGTGTTCTACCATGACAACGCTAAGACCACACACGTCTTTACTAACTTGTGAAAAACTATTGGAGCTTGGTCGGGTAGTGATGTCATCCATCATATAGCCCTGACTTTGCACCATCAGATTACCATTTATTTCGAAGTTTGCAAAATTCTTTGAACGGTAAAACTTTCAATAATGATGATGACCTGAAATTGCGCTTGTTTCAGATGATAAACGAAATCTATTGTTCTGTGACCGCGGAATCATAAAGTTGCCAGTAAGATGGCAAAAGGTCATTGAACAAAATGGAAAATATATAATTGATTAAAGTTCATTCTTTGTATGAAAAAAAAACTGACTTTTATTTCACACTAAAAAACTGAAATTACTTTCTTGCCAACCC
>NC_068985.1:64534838-64537673 GCF_001194135.2 Octopus bimaculoides
ACACACACACACACACACACACACACACACACATATATATATATATATATATATACATAGAGAGAGAGAGAGAGTAAAATCTATTTGCCAACGTAAAGTGGCATTCCTGATTAGGACGAGGTTACTGCATTTTCCGGCCCCAGGAAAACATCTGTGGCTGGCCACCAATGCAAACTGTGACCTTATACCTTGAACAAGAGAGCTAATTTCCCCACTCAGCCTTAAATGGTACCTGCAGACCATGGTTTTTAGGTTATTTCTCAGGATAACCGTTGGCTAGAGATGGCAGCACTAAGCCTTGTTCTAGGTATATACTTTCAAAGTGACACACAGTCAATGATCTTGCAAAGAGGAAAACAATTAGTTGTAAATCTCTGAGCGAGAAGTAGTAACAGTATGTGTGTGTGTGTGTGTGTGTGTGTGTGTGTGTGTGTGTGTGTGTGTGTGTGTGTGTGTGTGTGTGTGTGTAGTGGCTTCATGCAGGCATGGCGTGGATTCGATCTTCGATAGCCAAATTTCACTTAACAGTTCAACAGCACCTTTCTCACAGTAAAACAATAGTTTTTCTGTGAGTGACAGCAGTTACATTTACCAAATGCCTTCGCTAAGCCGGAATAATGTCTTCACCACTTGACCCTTCTAACCTCTTCTCGGCTAACAAAAGCTAGATTAGAGATAACAGACCTCCAACGAAATCTATTGTTCTCAACAATATGTCTATCCAACGAAGCAATTGTTTCATCTCACCACTCTCACTTTCACTAACTCACTTTCTTTTCTCTGTAACATTACCATATCTCTCTATATACTACTATAAGATCGTGTACACACATACCGGCCGAAATTAAATCTTTTTACATTGCATGCTTTGCAAACTGTGTTATACTATTACACTAACTTACCGGACGTTCCACCATAACAGGCATCGGTTACAATTGGATCCTCGAGTTAAAGAATTACAGCCTTCGCCTTCGTCATCACCTTCACCATCGCATGAACAGTTCTCACATCCATCGATTACACTGGTGAATCCGTCTAAAAATAATTGCTACTTTCTAATGCTGCATGCCGCCGCACTTTGCTGACTTCGAAATAAAGAACTACAGTCTTCATATCAACAGTCGCTAAACCAGAGGAAAAGAATGACAACCTTTGTCACCATCAAGATGCACCTGCGTTCCACTTGTTACAGTACGCACAACAGAAATCACTATACTGCGATGCAATCTACGATGCACTTCACAACAATGCAACACTGCCGATGCACTATGGAAGCCAATAAATGCATCATTTCGACAGCTATATGCTCAGAAACTAATTGGAAGCCCGCACATGCAACGCTTTTGGCACACACACGCTTTTCGTCAGATCCCAACGTACAGACCCTGCATTGTCTACGAACTTTTGCACGAATTTAAGACTCATATAAACTCTCAACAACTCTTTTTCTTTGCACATCTTTTTTTTCCCTTTCAGCAGTAGATTTTTAACAAAAAACACTATTTTCAGCTAAGTTTGCCATTTTCATTTTCTCATTCCTGTACCGGTCATTTCTTTTACTGCCTCAGCCTTGCGAGCACTTTTGCACACACGCACACAAAACTCTATTATGCTTCTACTGCCTCGTTTTTCAACACGTCTGTAACAGCTCAACTCTTTTCCTAACTCGATGCACGTCGGATGTTCACATACTCTGTGCTCATGTTAGACATAATTTCCCTCTGTTAGACCCCTGTTTGGACACGTAATGAATGGAGAAAATTACCTGTCTCGTGCATCACCCCAGCATGCTAACCTCAGCAATTACCCATGACAGCAACACCAGGCATATTTCACTTCTGAAAAACCTTCAAGGCATTTCACACACTTCAATCCTGCAGGAAGTTATTCCATATCATGGATTGAGAATATACACACTCGCTCAACTGAGCTCATTTTACAGTGAATTTCGATACGTGCACCTGCACTTGTGTACATGCCCTCACGCGCACACACACGCTAACTCATTTTCCGTACTGCCCAGTCACTGGCACGCAAAGCAACACTGCTATTCAGACTCACTTCAATAAATATCTGGCATGTATACACTTCAATCGTCCTCTCTCCTGATTGCAATAGTTTTTTTTCTCAGCAGTGCATTTCTTTCTCTTCCTCGATCGTTCGTTTCTTGGAACCTCTCTGGAGGGGGAGTGATGTAGTGGCTTCATGCAGGCATGACGTGGATTCGATCCTCGATAGCCAAATTTCACTTAACAGTTCAACAGCACATTTCTCACGGTAAAACAATAGTTTTTCTGTGAGTGACAGCAGTTATATTTACCAGATGCCTTCGCTAAGCTGGAATAATGTCTTCACCACTTGGCCCTTCTAACCTCTTCTCGGCTAACAAAAGCTAGATTAGAGATAACAGACCTCCAACGAAATCTATTGTTCTCAACAACATGTCTATCCCTCTAGTTGGTTTTGGATAGTTATAAAGACAAGAACTCCGTAAGCAAAAGTCAGTGAGAACCTCGTCTGGCTGACCGGCTGAACAAAACGCCGTCTCTAAAGGAAAAGGCACAAAGGGACAACTATGGTAACTCACCAACGAAGAAGTTGTTTCGTCCCACCACTATCACTAACTCACTTTCTTTTCTCTGTAACATTACCATATCTCTCTATATATACTAGTATGATATCGTGTACACACATACCAGCCGAAATTAACTCCTTTTCCCTTGCATGCTGTTCCATTTACTAGTTATACATACCAACCCGTCGTGGTTTTGGATATATACAAAGTAACGGTAAATAAATATCTCTTTACAACTTCAATCACTGTTCTTCTTTCAT
>NC_068985.1:64538557-64539552 GCF_001194135.2 Octopus bimaculoides
TATATATATATATATATATATATTTTATATATGTATGTATGTATGCATGCATGTATGTAAATGTTGAACAATGAGTTTCTAAACATAGGAAAATAGTAGTAATGTGATAAAGAAAGTTAATTATATTCTACAAGTAGCGCAGGTCATTTAAAAATACAGTGGTAAGGGTCATTGAGAAAATTATGTCTCAGTCTAAATTTACAAAGAAGCGTTTTACAATATCTTCTAATTGAGATCTCACCACTTTAGGTGTTATTAATGTTGAAGAGTTTCCTGTGTTCTCATCATAGTGCCAACAGCAACGCTGACACATTAACTTGTTGCCGTTAATAATTTCAGTGAAATACTAAAGTGGATTTAACTGTTGTTTCGACACAGTGCCGTCTTTGTAACGTAACTTTGTTCATGTATTATATTATTACCTCTGCCTTAGCGAAGCCAGAGGTATTGTTTTCAGCCGTGTTTGTTTGTTTGTCCGTGGACAAGATATCTCAAGAACCGCTGGATGGATTCGGATGAAACTTTCAGGGATGTTTGACCTTATGACTCGCACGAACTGATGAGATTTTGGGATCTGTTTTTATTTATTACCCATGCGGGCCAACATAGAGGGGACAATACAATATACTCGGGGTCACATACAAACGGATGATATAATAATTTTTTACATGTACAATGAAATCGAATGAATTACAACACAATAAATTACAAACAATAAATTACAAACAATAAATCACAAACAATAAATCACACGATGAGGTGTTCAAAACAGGTATGCTCCGACCCCACGAGCCCTGTCTTTAACACCGACTTACTGGTAGTCACACAAACGTGCTCACGCAGGGCCTTTTACTCCCAACATGCGTGCTACACGCGTCCATCGTTTTTAAACTCACTCTCTGACAAACACCTCTTTTCCAGGCCCACCTTTTTCAAGTGAAAAGTGAACATTTTCACGAGGGTGAGGGTCAGGGACGCAGGTGTTTGTCACGATA
>NC_068985.1:64545885-64562257 GCF_001194135.2 Octopus bimaculoides
TCATAATTTCATTCATTTAAAAAAAATATTTTCTTCCTTGCTCGATTTCTTTTTGTATTTTTATTTCCTCGATTATATGTTTTGTATTGTCTTTGTAATTGTACCTCTATATTTAGCCCCTTGTGGACAATAAAAAATCCAGGACGTCGCCGTCTCAGAGTAACAACATGCTTGTTTGAGTCTCGTCATTTTTGACCAGATAAAAATGAATATGGAAGAAATAATAAGAAGCGAGCAGTTTGTGCAAAGAGAGGGAGATACAATAAAGCTGGTCCCTCCAGAGGAGACAGTCAACGATAAGAGCGATAGGACGGTGGTGTACCGCACGCAAGTGGCCGCCACCTGTAAAATTGAAATACTATTAGAAGACGATGTGGAGGTACGTTTAGGATCCCTGATGAAAAAGACAACTTTCGTAAGACGAAGAAGGAAATATGGTATGGTGGAGGTGAGGTTTGCCACCAAAGAAGAGGCGGCCTCACATTCCACCAATGTTTTATGTTCTGACAAGGCGATGCTGCTGCCCACGTATAGTGGCAGGCGCAGTGTTCGGATTAGAATAGGAAGAGTATCACCGGAAATAAAGACAGAGTGGTTGGTGGAAGCAGAGATAAAGGAGGCTGCTTTAGTTCTGTAAATGAAATTTGTTTCCTATATTTTATATTATTTACTTTTATTCTACAAATTCTACATTTTAAGTATATATTTCACTAACTTGTCTCTGGCATAAAAGATTTTAATCCTATCTTTATTCTTACTAAACTGACAAATAGAAATTTCATGGAACTTATCTATAACTATAGTATAGCTGAGTTTGTGAGTGTGTGTGCGCGCGTGCGCGTGTGTTGCATCTGTAGAAATCCACATTTTCCACTTTTTCGTAAAAGTTTTACATCAATGGAATTTTCTCGATGTGAACTTTCCAGTGCAGTAATTAGATTTTTTAAATTCCGTTTACTTTGTGTGATTTAAGGGAGATTTGGCTGTTGTTTCTAGCAACGTTTATATTTCTTCCCTTCTACCTGTAACAGCGTTCTTACACACGCGCTCAACATATAATATAGAGAGTAAGAGTAAAAGAGGGAGAGAGAAAGAGAGAGAGAGAGAGAGAGAGAAAGAGAGAGAGAGAGAGAGAGAGAGAAAGAGAGAGAGAGAGAGAGAGAGAGAGAGAGAGAGAGAGAGAAAGTGATACATACAAAGTCATAGATTAAACTTTCCTCTCAGTATTCTTTACCTATTTTTCATAACGTAAAAACACACACAACCACTCATACGTGATCTGTGACAACAACATACACATTGCTCCCGTTCTCTATTCCCTTCTCCTCCTCTTCCTCTCTCGCTCTCTCAAACGCATACACGTGCAAGTAAACACAATCATTCACAAAAATATAACTCATGTTCGTCAATGTGGCATAACTACAGAGTTGTACCTACCGACTTTGGAAGGTCATAACTTTCAGAAAAATGAATATTTTTTAATGAAATTTTCTATGCGTATATTATTTATTATGTAGATTCCGAATATATAAAATTTTCGGTGAAAGTGTTTTGGGAGGGGGTGGGGGACAATTTTCATAAATTCCACTTAATTTCCAGGAAAATGAATATTTTTCGTTAAATTTTCTACAAATATACCTTGATGTATGTACATTTCGAGAATGTAGGAATTTTGAAGGAAACAACTGCAGGTTATTTTTGAGAAGTGTTCCCCACTCGGTGGTGTTTCGGAGCAAGTCGTCCATATTTGTTTCATTTTTCTCTATTATGTGCGTATGTGCATCCGTAGATTTCTAATGAAGTAATAGGCAGTGAAAAGAAGCCGTCATAAGAAAACTTTTAACTACCTTTATTCCTTTCTCCCCCTCTATCTACCTCTTCCTATCTCGCTCTCTCAAACGCATACACGTGCAAGTACACAATCATTCAATAAAATATAACTCATGCTCGTCAATGTTTTGTAAATATACCACGATTTTCACTAGGGTGTTAGGGTTAGGGTTTTAGGGTCTGAGTTAGGGTTTAGGGTTAGGGTTACGGTTAGGGTTAGGATTAGTGATAGGGTTAGGGTTTTAGGGTCAGGGTTAGGGTTTTAGTGTTAGGGTTAGGGTTTAGGGTTAGTGTTAGGGTTAGTGTTAGGATTAGGTTTAGGATTAGGGTTGGGTAATCGTGCGGGTGTTAATCTGAAAAATTACAGATATGTGAAAAGTACCGACCTTGCCCTCCATTATAACTTTTGTTGTTCTGTTTAATATATACATAGATTATGCCTTCAAAGAAGAGAGTTTGCTGGGGAAAGAAAGCAACCGGTTTAAAATGACAGCAACAGACTGCAGCAATTCACTACATTCCAGAAGCTACTTTGAACATAATGCAAAATGGTGCATCAACATCTTCTGCCCAATCTGATAGAATTCTGGCAAAACTGTGTAGCAACAGATCGCCAGCAATTGCTTCATCACAAATTGCCGTCCTAGCTCCTGCGAAAAGGGATTACCCTGCTATGTATAATCAGGGCAGCGCAAAAAGTTGTTTTGCACAAGCATTTCTATAGCAAATTAGACGGATGAAATTTACGTACACTTCATAATGTTACGCAATACAGCCTTCAGACTTTCCCTATTAATTTCATCGTCTTTTGAATTATGAACATATTTACATCATAAGGGCTTTTTCGTTGTAAGGCTTTCTTTTTTAGTTGATTTTCACCTAGCAAGACTTATCGTAGATGGCGTAATAAGTCACACTCGGACAAGGTCGGGTTATACTGCTAGTCTTCAGTACAAGAAATCACCTCACATCGCACACACGACATTATCCATTTTTGAAAGATATTTTAAAATGGATTTCTTTACACAGACTATTGCCACTTCCAAGAAGTAAGAATTACGAATGACACTCAAACAAGTAAATTCATGCAAAAGATAGGGCAGTTATAAAATTAAAATTAAGACATTATATCAGACTTAAAAGAGAACACTCTCAAGATGGTGTTTTTCAGCACCATATGTCTTTAAAACAAATGCTTACTAGTGCATATGCTTGCACCGAATGCAATTGGAAATGTTTATGTGAACGGGGTTGTGGAGTATCAAACTCAACCTAACCAGAAAATATTTCATGTTTTGTTTTATTGTACTTTTTAAAATTTATTTCCGAGTAAATAGTTTAAATGTCTTTGTACGTGTGAATGTATGTGCGTATGTATGTGTATATATGTATAAATGCATACAAGTATATGTATACATATAGTAAGCGCGTGTGTATACATATAAGTGTGTGCATTTATATATGTATGTATGTGTGTGTGTGTGTGTGTGTATGTCCTTCCATATTTTGTATAACATCTCTCACCCCACCTTCAAAATTTGCCAACTTATTTTTTCTCACTCCATATTATTCTTTTTTTTATTTTCTCTTTAAGTCCTTATTGTCAATAAGTCCTTATCATCACAATAATAATATTGTTATTAAGGCGGCGAACTGGCAGAATTGTTTTGAGTTCAAATTCCACCGAGGTCAACTTAGCCTTTCATCGTTTCTGGATCGATAAAATAAGTATCAGTCGAACACTGGGGTCAGTGTAAACAGCATACGTCCTTCTCCGAAATTGCTGGCCTTGTGTCAAAATTCGAAACCATTATTATTCAATATTTAATAGTTTCAGATAGATTTTTACGGTATCATCTGCTACATTTCCTTGTTGCTGGGGTGTGGACAACATCGTGTGCTTTGGGGGGGGGGGAGAGTGCAAACTCTTCTTGGTATTGTTTTGCATCAGTTTGTTTTGTTATGGGGTCTAGTTACAGTCTTTTATTATATTAGTATTTGTATTGTGTATTGTGTGTATAATGTGATTTGTGTTCTATTGCGTATCTGGCCTGAAGAGTACCTGTTGTAAAGGTTGCATAGAGTGTGTCTTGTGTTTGTGGATGGTTTTGTTTGGATTGTATTATTGAATCAGTATTTGCTTGTCCTATGCGTGTTTTTAATTTGCTGTGCTGTACTATTTATTTTTGGTCTGGATGGCTGTGTAGAGATTTTACTTTGGTTTAGCTTTTTATTTACTGTATGCATTGTTACCATTGTTGTATGTCTTTCTTTCTTTTGTGAGGTCTTATTCGTTTTTGGAGATATAATGTCTGGTGTGCTATTTTTGTTTGATTGTAGCCCCATTGTTTTGAGTTACTATTATTATTTATTATTGTTATTATTATTATTATTATTATTATTATTAGTTTTTCTTCTTTCTATTTTATTTTCATTTCTTGCTGGGTGTCTTTCCAACACCTAAGGCAGAGAAACTTACTGTATAAATTGATAGGCCATTAAAATAAACACACCAGATTGTTCATTTACAAAGTGAAGTCATATGAGAGAAAAAAAAGAAAAAAGGAAATAAAAAGAAGAAAAATAAGAAAAAATTTACATAGGTTATAATTGCTCTCAAAGTGACAATGCTCTCAATACGAGCGACGTACTAGTTAAAACAATCATTTGCACTTCTTTCATAGGTGGTAGGTCAGGGATCATTCACAAATGATTTTCAGTTCCGTTTTTGACCATTCTAAGTGCTCCTGCAATCACCAGTATTGTAACCGCCTTGAGATACTACATTTTTTCGATTTCAATGAGCAAATCTTTATATTTTCTGAGTTTGACAAATTCTTTTGCCGAGATATTATGATCGCAAGAAATATTCACGTCAATCAATGAACAGACTTTATTGTTTTAGTCTTTCTCAACAATATTCAGTTTATTAGCTTTGGTAGTTCTCTCCGTATGTAATCGAAAGTCCTAAAGAAGCGTTACAATTTCTTCCTCAGTTACGGCCTTAGGTTGGTGCTTATGCCCATTTGTCAACAGTTTTGACTTTATAATACCGACATATTAACCAGTGTAGATATTGACCAACTCTGTCATGTCATGAATTATACACTACTTATACTAAAACTTTACATCCAGAGATTAGGTGGTCCACTGTTTCAATCTCATTATTACAGCATGGCCACTTTAAGTCTGCTCCATTTTTCACTACATTGGCTTGGTAGTTCCAAGTCAATACGCTTTGATCTTGAGCAGCTAAGATGAAACCTTCGTTCTCTGCCCAGAACTTCGTACTCACTGATGGCGGTGCTTCTGGTTAACATCAGCTTGTTTGCAACAGGCCAAATATTTGCCATGCAGAGATTTCTGCTAGCACCTACCAGTTCATGTGCTTTTTGTTTCTTGCCAATGATTTCATCTTCTCTGCAATTATTAATATTATTATTATTATTATTATTATTATTATTATTATTATTATTATTATTATTATTATTATTGAGTGACAGTGCAGTGCATACCATCAAAGTGACATTGGGGTAAGATATATGAAGTCCAAGAATAATAATAATAATAATAATAATAATAATAATAATAATAATAATAATAATAATAATAATTATTATTATTATTATTATTATTATTATTATTATTATTATTATTATTATTGTTGTTGTTGTTGTTGTTATAGGCTGCGGAGTTGTAAGCACATGTTTTGGATCTATTTCAAAACGGGAGCACCAGTATTTTCTTAACGAAATATTAACGAAACACTTTGAAACTTGGGACACTGGTAGAATGTGTCATATAAAACATCTTTTACTCTTAGTCTTCTTAACAAAAAATGTACATCGCAAGTTATTCCATGTTAAAGTTGTCGTATTTCTGTAATTTCAACCAATCACTGACGTCTATTCAGCTGAATAGAGTTACTGGTGGGCGGTCATAAAAATGTTATTCCCTGTGACATATTTCATCCTGTTTAATCGTAATTTATACGCATATATTGTTTATATAATAAATTACGCTGTGCGTATCTATGTGTGTAACAATTTTAGAGTTCGGATTCTAGAGTTAGGGTTAGTTTTAGGGTTAGGGTGACGGTTACGGTTAACAGTCTAGTTAGGGTTAGGGTTAGGGTTAGGGTTAGGGTTAGGGGATTAATACGATATACACCGTTACAGCGCTAACTGTTTTCAACTGAATAGACGTCAGTGATTAGTAGAAATTATCGAAATAAGACAATTTTTTACATGAAATAAATTCGAATACAAAATTTTTTTTCTGTTCTATAACACAAAATAGATAAGTATACGAAGTTTGAAAGTCTTTCGGTACCAAAAACACTACATAAAACATAAATGATAACTGGTGCCCCCGTTTTAAAATAGATCCCATGTTTTCGAAGACGTTGGGATCTGTGGTTGTTTTTGCCCCACAAGGGGTAATATATTGCCTTCGTAAAACGTCCATCTAATTTGAAAAAAACAAAAACAAATATACATACAAAATGGCATCACCAAATGCCATCTTTGTAGCATTGAGTGAGAGAACCATGCCTTTCATCAACCCTCTCTCAGATAACGACTTTCCTCCTCTTCTATCACCCACTCCCCTTGAGTACTATGAGACAAAGGGTGACAGCGGCAGTAGCAGCAACAATAAAAGCGACAAGAAAAATTTGAACTGTGAAAGAACATAAGAAATCAGCAGCAGCAATATTGCCACCACTACCACCATCACGAAGTTAAGCAGCGAACATAATGAGAACCAGCACAAAGTAAATAGCGAACATAATGAGAACCAGCACAAAGTTAAGCAGCAAAAATAATGAGAATATAAGCAACACTAACCCCCTCCCCCACCAACACCACAGCCACTACAACAACAAACAGTATTGAGACAAAAACAAACGCACACAGTGAACGACAATAGCAATGCAAAGGATGTTAATGAAACCAGCAAAAGTTTTTCCGACATGGCTAGCACCAAAAAAGAACTGTTTTTGCTAGCCCTGGATGGGAAAATCCAATAACTAGCTGAACTGAAGCCAAAAAAATTATTAAATATGAGGGACATAAGGCAGCAGTACTTGTGCCTCCAAAAATAATTCAAGAGCGGGAAATAGAACTGTGTATTATAGAAGTGTATCCTGAAAGTGCAGAAGAGCTGAGACAACAACAGCCCCAGCAACTCTAGCATCACCATCACCACTATCAGCATAAAAAAAACACAGTGGGAAAAAACACCCAGAGCGCATCTCAAACCAGCTCTCCCTCTCCCCCTCTCTCGAAGAAACACTCATGCACAGACACACATGTAAACACATTTTCACAACCCAAAATAGTTTCCACCGACACTGGTTCCTCCACTTCCCATAGTGAAGATGAGGAGGAACCCCATAAATCATCAAAGCCAAAAAGAAAACACATGATCTCACACCAACAGGCACACGAGAAAACATAGTAAATGTTATCACAACAAAAACAGACACATCAAAAACATCTTCCGCCACCAGAGTCGCAACCATCAGCACAACCACCACCACCACCATCACTTGCATCACCAACACAATCAGAACTCCACCTTGCCTGCAAAAGAAAGCAAGTGCAACAACACACGTCAAACTTTGTGCTTGTAAGGCAAGCCACTAATGATTTGATGACCCCCACTAATTCGAAACGGATATAGAGAGAGATGGGGTGCAATTTGCGGCACCTGCACTTTTACAGTGCCTGATGACTTTATGTTAGTACGGGTGCCACTTAACATTTATAAGAACATTAGAGAGGTTTTCCCCCATGATGTGGGAAACCCGAACGTAAAACATCACGAGCAGACTTTTACTGGGGTTCCCAAAGGAATCTCAACCAAACTTGAAGGTCGAGCCACCCGCTCACCATCAGCACTAGTAGGGTGAGTAACCTCACTTTTTTCTTTCTTGCAGCTCTTTCTGACCGGCCTGGGAATGATTAGAGTGAGCTGTTCGTGTCCTGGGATCGCCTGTTCAAAACCTCAGGTCATTCTCTATGGATGTGACAGCCGTCAGTGAAACCAAGATTTTCGACACACGCGATCTAGCCCTCATTTTTGACGATCTTGAGATCTATGCATCTCTTAGTTAGCCTGGAATGAGGGGTGGGGTAGCAGTGCTGGTTATGAAAGGTGTGGATCTCGAGGTACGGACATTCTTCCTGGACTAGGAAGGTAAGTTGGTGGTTCTGGATGTGAGTAACAGCGAAGGTGGTGCTTTCAGACAAGTCACTGTGTAGCCAGATTTCTTCAGACGTTTAGAGGTTTTACTTGGGACATCTCGCTCTTTAGTTCTAGTGGACGATTGGAACTCCACTTTGGATGCATGCCTGGATAGGGTGGGGCTAGCCCATAGGAGAGGTGGTGCAAAAGCCTCATAAGCCTACTCAGTTGTTTTCAATTAGTTGACATGTACTGACTGGATTTCCTGAATGCGTCAATGTGGACATGGGTAAACAGCACCGGGTCATATTTATATAGGATTATCTGTAGGCCAGTAGATAGAAGTAGCATAGGTTGTTGGCTACATAGACCACAAATTTGTGATCTGCATTGTCGACCTAGATAGGATCCATAGGCAGGACCCCGGGTACTGGAAGCTGAATGTGTCTTTCCCGGCGCGTCAAGCATTCACAAACCAGGTTAGCAAATTAGTCCATCAGAAGTTGGCAGGTACACTCGTCAACAACCGTTGGTAGATAGTAGGATTAAGTAAGGAAATAGCCTTAGAGGAATCTATGATAGAGAGAGAGCTAGTTAGGAAGCTAGAAGAGGCGCTTAGGAGAGGCATTGCGACCGACGTGCTGACGGTGGACTGGGCTCATGCTACAGGAACCTTAACAGATGTGTATGGAATTTCAGCAGCACTTTGCCAAATTGTTCGGGGTGCACGGTGTGTTGGGGATGGAAGTGGATTTCACCTCCTACCTCAACAGTATGTCGTGCCAGGGATGCGGAGTTCTGTGAAGTGCCAATAACAACCGAAGACATACGGGACGCGATGACGAATTGCACAGAGAAGTTTCCAGGGCTGGATGGTCTTCCCTTCGAGCTTTATCTTCATACGCCAGACTTGCAGAACGGGAAAATACCCAGTGCTGTGAGCTGTGGTGTGGTGGTGCTTCTGAGAAAGGACCCGAACAAGGGAGACCAAATATATAATTTTAGGTCCGTAACTCTGCTGAACACAGATTATAAGATTTTGGCCAAGGTATTAGCCAAGAGGTTGGTACTTGTCATCGATAAGCTGGTCGGTGATGCACAGACATGAACTATCCCGAACAGATCTATCCTGGACAACCTCCACCTCATGCGCTACATCATAGAAAAGGTAGGGAAGGAACCTGGCATGGGTGGGGCTCTGATCAATTTGGATTTAAAAAAAGCTTTTGACGGGGTCGACCATCAATACTTGGAGGCTGTCCTCACAATTGCCGGTTTTGGTCCCATTTTAAGAGGCTGGATTGCTGCAATGTACAGCGACATCTGTTTGGTGGTCAAAGTAAACAGTTACCTATCGGAATTGTTTAGCATTGCTTGTTCGGTCCATCAAGGATGCCCACCTTCTAAGGGAGTATGAAGCGATGACAGCAACAAAAATTAATCATGAAAAGTCGATGCGCCTGCAACTTGGCACCTGAAGAGACAGGTCCATTCTAATCGACAGCGTTGTAGGGCGCTAGACAGAAGGACTGGTTAAATTGCTCGGTGTCTCATCTGGTCTGAACCTTCAGGTGAACAAGAACTGGGGTAGCGAGTCTCATCCAGAAATGGGCAGAAAGGAAGCTGTCCCTAAAGGGTTGGGTGGAGGTGGCGAATGCGTACATCGATTCCGTCATCTACTACTACCTGACCGTCGTCCCTTACCCTGCTTCGTGACTGATCAAGCTGGAATACTTGCTCTTCCACTTTCTCTGGAAGGGCTGTGTTCTGCTCATCAGACAGTCCATCTGCTGTCAACAGCCGCTGAGTGGAAGACTGGGCATCTACAGGAAAATAAAAGAAAGAGTGATACAACATTGGCATCTCAAGGTAGAAATACAGAGGCGGCTCCATCTGAGGTGGAAAGACTAACAGCAACAAAAGAAGGGCCAGCGTCAGAAACAGCAGCACCACCATCACCACCACTGTTACCATCAAAATTTACAAGCACTTTAGCAGAGAGGATCTCCCAGGGTTTTCCCCAACCCAGCTCTCCACCTCCCTCTCTCTCAAACACACGATCACACATAAACACCCATACAAGCACAAGTACCCACCAACCCATTTCGGGGACGGATTACACAGACTCCGATTCCTATACATCCCAAAGTGAGGATGAGGAGGAACGAAAAAAAACAAAACAATCCAAATGAAAGCGCAGGAGGAAAACATCCCGATCCACACCAACATAAAAAGTACCGTCACACAGACAACAAACCCTCCAACTCAACAACCATTTATAACAACAAGAGTTATCACCACCAGCACAACCAATACCTCCATAACCCCACCTTACCCTCAAAAGAAAGCTTTTGGAAGAACTGTTAAATTTTCAGACCCTGAATTTTGTGTCAGTGAGAGCAAATAAAGATCTCATTGCTCTCATGTCCAAAATAAAGAGATTGAGAGATGGAGTAATTCATGACACTAGCACCCTTAAAGTGCCAGAAGGGTTGTTGTTTGTGCGTATGCCACTAAAAACGTACAAGAACATTCAGAAGGTCTTCCCACACGACATAGGAACCCCTAATATAACAGCGTCCAAAAAACTTTTAAAGGGGTTCCTACAGAAACTCCAATCAGAACTGGAGGTCAGGCTATCCAGCCACCAACAGGACCGGTACGGTAAGTAACCTCACTCTTTTTCTTTCTCACAACTCTTTCTGACCGGCATGGGATTGATTAGAGTAGGCCATGTAAATGTTTGTGGCCTAGGTCACCCGGGAAGCAAGCATGCCTGCTCAAGAATCTCGGGTCACTCTCTATGAATGTGACAGCCATCAGCGAAACCAGGATTTCCAGAAGAGCTGTTTTTGTGTGTATGCCACTAACAATGTACAAGAACATTCAGGAGGTCCTCCCACACGATGTAGGAACCCCTAATATAACAGCGTCCAAAAGACTTTTAAAGCGGTTCCTACAGAAACTCTAACCAGAACTGGAGGCCAGGCCATCCAGCTGCCAAAAGCAACCAGAAGGTAAGTTGGTGGTCCTGGATGTGAGTAACAGTGAATGTAGTGCTTTCAGACTAGTCGCTGTGTACGCCCCAACCGGGGCAGGGCAGTCAAATTTCTTCATACATTTAGAGGTTTTCTTTGGGATATCTCGCTCTTTAGTTGTACTTTGGATGCATGCCTGAATAGGGTGGGGCTAGCCGATAGGAGAGGTGGTGCAAAAGCCTCACAAGCCTGCTCAATTGTTTTCAGTTAGCTGACAGGTACCGACAAGATTTCCCAAGTGAGCCAATGTGGACAAGGACAAATATCACTGGGTCTTCCAGAAAGTATTTTGAGAGAATATTCTGTAGGCCAGTAGATAGAAGTAGCATAGGTCGTCCACAATTCAAAGTCCTCGGCTACATAGAGCAAAGATTTGTGATCTGCACGGTCGACCTAGGCAGGGCCCCGGGCACTGGAAGATGAACACATCTTTCCCGGAGTGCCAAGCATTCACAAACCGGGCTAGCAAGTTAGTCCATTAGAAGTTGGCGGGCGTAATCGTCAACAACTGTTGGTGGATAGTCTTGAAAAGGCCCTTTAGGGTAAAGGAAGTAGGATTTAGTAAGGAATCTAGGATGAAGGGAAAGCTAGTTAGGAAGCTAGAAGAGGCACTAAGGAGTGGCATTGTGACTGACGTGATGGCAGCGAGATTATTGAACAGCTGTTGTCATGTGTAGGATAGGTCCGGTTATCAGCCAAGTTCATCGTGAAGATCGCACCACCATCTTCCTTTGGCCGGGAAGGAAAGGCAGTTTTCCTCTGTCTGGTGGCTATGGTGAAGGAGGTAGTGTGGTGGACAAGATTGAAAAGACTGAAGATAGATACTTTCCTCTTCAGTGAATCTCTCATCAATTTTTTCAAGTTCCACTTGAAAAGGGAGTGAGAGTAGAGAGAGAAGTTCTTCCCCCAGTAAATTTGTTGAAAGGTAGGTGAATATGGCGAGGATGGCCCATGTGAATGGGCCTACCCTGAACTTTCGTTTGTAAACCAGAGAAGTTGAGAAAGAGAAAGGCGTTCGCTGAGGTCAGGATAACGAATGTGTGGAGTTCCTCAGTTGTCCCTGTGAGGAACTCCCTACCTTTTGGGGGAATTTTTATTGTTTAATTGTTTTGTTAATTGTTTTTGTTACTTATTGTATACATGGCATTGTTCAACACCCCACTTATCCCTTGTATTGTATTGTCCTTATTTGTTTTGTGTTCGGCCATTCTGGCCAATAAAGAAACGATTATTATTATTATTATTATTATTATTATTATTATTATTATTATTATTATTATTATTATTATTATTGAGTGAGAGAGCAGTGTATGCCATCAAAGTGATACTGGGGTAAAATATACGAAGTCCAGCATACTCATCATGACTACCCATCTGCTAAAGGTAAACCAGGCACATACATCACAGCCATATGTGTGCGACATAGTGATCTCATATCAAGAAAAACAGCATATAAACTTGCAGGTGAGGCCCAGTTTGAATAGCTCATCCCACTCAAAAGTTCTCTGAATAAGACTTGTTTAAGAATGTTGAACGAAACACCCATGTTTCCAGAGGTAAATTATTCAAACCCCAAAGAACTCCTCTCAACACATGGCTACGATGCTCCCCCACAACTTCTGCTTGTGATCAGAGATGCACATATCGTCAGCCACTGAGGGACATGCTCAACAGGTTATGGTCAAGCAGTTGACAAGTAAATCTATGGTACTGAGCAGAATATTTGCTATAGCCAATGTGAGTCCTGGGATTTTCTCATACCACATCTTTGCTCATTTTAAGCCGTGGTTTCCACAGAGCTCCTAATGGATCATTCTTGCCACATTGTCATGTTGTCTTTTGTACTCGCATTGTGCCAATTTTGAACATTCATTAACGAATTGCCATGCCGTTTCACACCTCTTACCACACATTCTGCATTTGTTGCTGCTGGTAGTGTTGCTTATTTTGTACTTCACATAGTTAGTCCTTACCGCTTGTTCTTGAACTGCGCATATAAGTGCTTCTGTATCTATCTTCAGGTCATTCTTCCTCATCTATAGCCACTGGTCTTCTGCATCTGTCTCGGCATTTGTATCTCTTGCAAACTTACCGTACATTTGTCCTCCTTTCATGTTGTTTCTTTTTTTGTGTTCTTTTCCTCTTTAAGTTTTCCTTTCTCTAATGACGCCGGCCTCTTCACATTTTTCAACAATGGTTCCACAGTATTTTATGCACACTACCCTAATCTGTTTTCCTCTGCTTTGATACAATGCTGGCAGCTGATTAAACCTCTTCCACTCTTTCTTCTGGACAAGTACAACCTATCAGTGTCACTCTTAGGGTGGAAGGCTCAGTGCACTGTCAATATTTTTCTTGTTTTCGTATCCATTTTCCTCAGTTCTTTCTTTTGTCATTTTATAATTCCAGCTCCATACCAAAGTGATGCTATCGCCCTTGTATTAACTACTTGGATTTTATTCCGTCTGGTCAATTTTGAGTACAACACCAATCTTAGTCTTCGAAAATATTCCATCCTCAGTTGCTCTTTCATTTCATGATCTCGTTGAACTCTAAGTATGCCAAGGTATTTGTAGCCTTCCATTTCAATTTGTTTAACCAGTTCTCTACTAGGTAATTCTATCCCCACTAGGGACTGTACCTAGCCTCTTTTTAGGTACAAAATCCACACCTCTTGAGTTCGAATTCCATTCTAATATCAGTACTAAAATAATGAACCGTGTTCCCCAAAGAACTCACTTGTGCCTCATCCTTGCCATACAGCCTCAAATCATCTATGAAGAGGAGGTTGTTGATTGTTTGAGATTTCCTATTTAGCTGATATCCCAGGTTCATTTTTCTAACTACCAAAGTCAGAGGGATCATGCAGAGAAAAAAAAGCAACGGAGATAAACTATCACTCTGGAAAATCCCTCTTCTGATGCTCAGTGTGCCCAAGCGTTTTCTGTCAGATGTCAACTTAGTTTCCCACCCATCCATACTTCTATTCAGAAAACACGTTGCATTCTTCACAAGTCCAAACAGATCTAAGCACTCGATGATCCACAAATGTGGAATCATATCGTAAGCTTTGAGATAGTCAATCCAGGTCATTCCTGAATTTGTTCTCCTTCGTTTACAATCTTGCATTACCGTTTTGTATCAATAATTGGTCTTTGGTACCTCTACATTTCCTTGTGCATTACCTTCCATTAGTAACATATCGTTTTCATCAAGAAATTTGTACAGTTCTTCTGCAATTCCTCCTGGCAGTAACTTCTACATTAATGGGAGGCAAGAAATTGGCCTGTAATTGTCAGAAGCATTTCCTTTTATGTGTCCTTCAGACACAACATCGTTCGTCCTTTTGTCAACCAGCCCGGGATTTCTTCTCCATCAATTAATGCATTAAGTTGCTCTCTGATCAATTTATGATACCTACTGAACTTTTTTTAATACAAGATCCCTGTACACCATCAGGTCCTGCTGCTTTCCAATTGCTTATTTTTTTTACTCATATTTCTGATACTGTCTTCTGTGAAGTAGACAACCTCTTGCTGGGGATAAGAAGCTGTTTGCTTCAGGCTGCAGTCATTCAGCTGCTGTATTATGTTGTTCTTGCTTACACCATATCTTACTCCAGAACTGTTGACTTTCAACAGCATCAGGAGCTAATCTTTCACATTCTTTATTATCATTAATCTCTTGGTAAAATCTTTTTTTGGTCGGTTCTAAATAATTTGTTTTGCCGGTATTGCTTAAACTGTCGTTCAAACCTAGTTAGCTTTGCTTTTTTTTTGGCAGGTATGCGCTGCTTCAGTTCTTCGATTACAACATTCAGGCCATATGTATCTTCAACATACTTTTTCAAATTTACAACTATTCTTCTATTCTTTGCATGACAAGTATTGACACTACACTGCTCAGAGAAGTTATATCTTCTGAAATTCTCTCTTTCCAAGAAGGTTGTTTATTTCCTCTTCTATTCGTCAATGTTCTGTTCTCAGTAGTTTCCAATCCCATCCTTTCTGCCACAATCCTACTTGCAGCCTTGATGAACTTATTTGTTTAAGTGATGTTCTTTGTTTCAATGTGTCTCAATACATTATTGATTTTACTCATCTCTTGATTTAGTCTCTATTGACTAGCCTTCTTGAAGTCACACATAAATTCTGTCCCTTCTGTATTTAATAGATCCAAAATCCTGTTTATTATTAATTGGTCTTTATTATTTAAGTAGTCACTGATTATTATTATTATTATTATTATTATTATTATTATTATTATTATTATTATTATTATTATTATTATTATTATTTTCATACACATAAGTATTCTATCTGTCCCTAATAACACTGTTTTCTGGAGCTGGGTTTTATGCCTATTACTTCTATCCATCTGTTCAGATCTTTAGGGATAGTTCCCAATGCACCTATAACTACTGAGATACATTTTACCTGCACTTTCCATAGTCTCTGTAATTCAATAGCTAGGTCCTGGTACTTTGCTACTTTTTCTATACTTCTCATATTAATATTTTCATCATTTGGGACTCTAAAGTCAATTCTCAGGCACTTTCTATTCTCTTTATCTACTACTACTAAATCAGGCCTTCTAGCTTCTATTACTCTGTCAGTCCCACAACATCTTATATTTCTTACCTTCTAGTACTTTACTAGGTTCATGTTCATACCATTTATCAGTATGTTCAAATCCTAGCTTTCTACATAGCTCCCTGTAGATTACTCTCACTAAATTGTCATGTATTTTCTTGTATTCTTTCTGTGCCAGCATGCTACATTCACGTACTATATGAGTAACACTTTTGATTTGCATAATCTACATTGAGAATCTACTTGGTTTTCGTCTATCTTGGCTTTTATCCAATTAGTCCTTAATACTTGATCTTATGCAGCTACTAACAAACTTTCTGTCTCCCTCTTCAGCTTTCCTTTCTGCAATCATAACCGTGTCTCACTACTACTATTTGCAGCAACTATCTTTGGAAATATACCATGCAACGCCTTCTCCTGCCAGTCAGATAACTTTTGTTCTTTTTTCTGGTTTTTAAATTCGTTTGGGTTTTTGGTTTCCCTATGTCTTGCAGTGACTCTAGCATCATCATCATCATCATCGTCGTCGTTTAACGTCCGCTTTCCATGCTAGCATGGGTTGGACGATTTGACTGAGAACTGATGAAACCAGATGGCTACACCAGGCTCCAATCTGATTTGGCAGAGTTTCTACAGCTGGATGCCCTTCCTAATGCCAACCACTCAGGGAGTGTAGTGGGTGCTTTTACGTGCCACCGGCACGAAGACCAGTTAGGAGGTACT
>NC_068985.1:64562923-64563357 GCF_001194135.2 Octopus bimaculoides
ACCTCTTCCACAGGTTCCCTCAACTGCTAGGGTGTGGCACTTTTTCACACAGCTATCCTCATCCATTCTTGCTACATGACCATACCAGCGCAATTGTCTCTCTTGCACACCACAGCTGATGCTTCTTAAGTTCAACTTTTCTCTCAAAGTACTAACACTCTGTCTAGTATGCACACTGACATTGCACATCCATCGTAGCATACTGGCTTCATTCCTTGCGAGCCTACGCATGTCCTCAGCAGTCACGGCCCATGTTTCACTGCCATGAAGCATGGCTGTTCGTACACATGCGTCATACAGTCTGCCTTTTACTCTGAGTGAGAGGCCCCTTGTCACCAGCAGAGGTAAGAGCTCTCTGAACTTTGCCCAGGCTATTCTTATTCTAGTAGCTACACTTTCAGCGCGCCCTCCCCCACTACTAACTTGGTCACCTA
>NC_068985.1:64563451-64566588 GCF_001194135.2 Octopus bimaculoides
ACACCTTTTCTACAGATCGAGTAGGGCCATCTACCTGAAGGGGTTTGTGTTTTTCTACCTTCCTACTTATTAGGACTTTGGTTTTAGCTAGGTTGACTCTAAGGCCCTTCGATTCTAGTCCTTGCTTCCACACCTGAAACTTCTCCTCTAGTTCTGATAGTGACTCAGCAATTAGTGCAATGTCATCAGCATAGAGGAGCTCCCAGGGGCATCCTGTCTTGAATTCCTCTGTTTATCGCCTGGAGGACTATAATAAATAGGAGGGGGCTGAGGACTGAACCTTGGTGGACCCCTACCTCTACCCGGAATTCTTTACTGTACTCGTTGCCAACCCTCACCTTACTGGCAGCGTCTCTGTACATGGCTCTCACAACTCTCACTAACCATTCTATCCCTAGTTTCCTCAATGACCACCAGATAAGGAATCGGGGGACCCTGTCAAAGGCTTTCTCCATGTCAACGAAAGCCATGTACAGAGGTTTCTCTTGGGCTAGGTATTTCTCCTGCAGCTGTCTTACCAGAAATATAGCATCAGTGGTGCTTTTCCCTGGCACAAACCCAGCTTTTAATAAACTTTCTTCACTATTATCTACGTAGGAGTCTACATCTACTCTAGCTAACTTCACATAGTCTCCTACTGATATTAACCCTATTCTGCCTTTCTTTCTAGGTAGGTATAATCTTGCTACTCCTGCCCTTGGAGTATAATTCCTTCCTAGTTCTTCTACCTTGCTTTGCTAATTCAGTTTTTGTCCAATCTACAAAAGCTGCTGATTATCTGAGTAATGATAATACCCAAGTATTTACAGGTTTCACTAGATTTGGACCATTTAGCTTTGACTTCATTAGCTCCCTCACCCTTCTGATGCACTCCTTCTCAATTTTCATTTTCATTTCTGTAGTTAGTACTCTGTCAGATTCTAATACTCCTAGATACTTATAACTCTCTCCTCCTTTCAACGATTTTAATGTTTGGCCAACTGGTAATTGGATGCCTTTGCTATTGATTACCTCTCCCCTTCTCATGACTAATATTGCACACTTATCTATGCCAAATTCCATGCCTATATCTTTGCTGAAGAGTCTTACAGTCTGTATTAAGGAGTCTATCTCTTTCATTCTTATTAAAAAGCTTCAGATTATCCATGTAGGGCAAATGGTTAATTTTTTACCTTACTATTTCTGAACTGATAACCTCCTCTGCCTTCTTTAATACTAAACTGAGGGGGATCAAACATAAAACAAATATTAAAGGGGACGAGTACCCTGGAAAATTCCTCTTTTGATATTAACTTTCTCTAAGAGTGTGTTACCTGAGTAGAGATTTACTTTCCATTTCTTCATGCTACAGCTAATTATTAATTCTCTTATGTTGTCTGAAATACTGAATATACTCAAACATTCACTTATCCATGAGTGTGGGATCATGTTATAGGCTTTCCTATAATCTATCCATGCTATTGTTAGACTTTTCTTTCTAGCTTTTACCTCATTTAAAACTGCTTTGTCTATGTATAATAGATCATGTGTTCTTCTAAGCTTCTTCCTGCAACATTTCTGTTTTTGTGGCAGTAAATTCTGGTTGTCAAGATGCTCGTAAATGCTTTCTGAAAGCATTCCTGTTAACAGCTTCCACATTAATGGTAAGAAAGTGGTTGGTCTATAGTTGCTAGCTGTATTACCCTTACTCTTATCTTTCATGATGAGTATTGCCCTCCTGCTGGTCGTCCAATCTGGTATTAGTCCTCCATTAAGGTATCTACTAAATTTCTTTAGCCCTTGAACTAAATCTGGTCCTGAGCCCTTCCAATTATGCATTTTTCCTAACACTTCACTCATTAATGCACTAGTTAATCTTAGATCTGGCTGCTTCTCACTCACTACTTCTTCCCTAATTTTCTTTGACCATACTGCATCTCCATTATGATTGACTGGTTTATCCCAAATATTACTCCAAATATTACTGCATTACTATCTAGCTTCTGCATTAGGTTTCTCATCTTCAGTACTTCATTCTCAACTATCTATTTGGTTATAAAATTTTCTCTTGTTTGTCTCAAATAAGCTATTCTGTTGATACTGATCTATTCTTTTCTGATATCTGGGGAGCTTTTCTGCTACTGCTATGATACACTGTTTCATCTCTTCTATTACTATCCCAAAACCTTCCTCTTTGATTAAGTATCTTTTCTCAAGGGAAGATTTGTATCTTATGTTTCCTAACTTGTTCAGTTTCCAGGCTTCTATTCTACTCAGATCTTGTCTTAATGTCTTCACTTTATTTTGTAGTCTTCTTTTCCACATTTTCTCTTTTTTAATCTTTCCTTGTGAGATATCTAATTTTCTGGTGGCTACGACCCCTCCTGCATAGATCAGTGAATTAGTGTCTCCTATATTTTTAGTATTTATCCAACTGGTAACAGAATCTACTTTCCTAGCCATTTCTAACAGCTTCCTTCTGTTGGTGCTTTTAATGCTGGCAATCTTTTTCATACTCCTTAACTCATTACTTCCTGCAACTCATCTAAAATCTTCTTATCTTCCTCACTTAAATCACTTAAGTCACTGGTGCCAGTTGTCCCTTCCTTATTGGTAGCGCTATTATTATTTTTTCCTTTAGATTCTTCTCTGGTTTGAGCTGTATCTCTTATGCTGTTGTTTGTCTTTCCAACTGCCTGATCTTCCTTTTCCAGTTCTCTTGTGATCTCTTCTACTTTCAATTCTGTCATCCACTTTCTTCTCCTAATAGCATTAGCTTGATCAACTAATCTCTGTTCAGTCACTTTAAACATACCCTTCTCTACCCAAAGTATTAACATCTGTTTCCTATAGCCCCTTCTTTTAAGTTCACTTTCTAAGTAGCACTGCATCACTATCCGGCTTTCTTCGCTGGTCCATTTCCTCCTCCTATTAGAATAACAGCTGTGGTCAGTCTGCATCTTTACTGAACCACTGCTGAGCAAGAGGCCTTCCTTTAATGGTCCAGCTTCATTTTTACTGTTACAACCAGAGTTCCTTGAAAAACTCCTGTCTCTCATAAACCAAGGTAAGGTAATGTTCATCACCATCGTCATCACCACTATATTTTTTGACATCTGAAAGTTTCTAGCAACTTTCTCTTGCATCAGTTGTTGCAC
>NC_068985.1:64566965-64570413 GCF_001194135.2 Octopus bimaculoides
ATTTGACTGTGGCCATGCTGGAGCACCAACCTTTAGTCGAGCAAATCGACCCCAGGACTTATTCTTTGTAAGCCTAGTACTTATTCTATCGGTCTCTTTTGCTGAACCGCTAAGTTACGGGGACATAAACACACCACCATCGGTTGTCAAGCGATGTTGGGGGGACAAACACAAACACATAAACATATACACACACACATATATATATATATATATATATATACATATATACAATGGGCTTCTTTCAGTTTCCATCTACTAAATCCACTCACAAAGCTTTGGTTGGCCCAAGGTGCCACACAGTTGGAATGAACCTGGAACCATGTGGTTGGTAAGCAAGCTACTTATCACACAACCACTCCTGCACCTATGTGTTGATCTTTCTTCCATAGTTATAACCATGATTACAATTATTATTAATGTATCATCAATTAACAATTTCATAGTATTTATGATTATCTGTCCACCATTCTTTCTCTTTTGGTTGACTTTTTAATGGGTTCTGCTTTTAGAGCATTTAATGTTTTTAACTGAACACCTCCAATGGACATGTGTTTTATAGTTATAATTATAAATGATGTTTCAGCGAGAGACTGAGAAGAAATAGAAATGTGTATATATACAAAGGTCTTGTATAAATATGGATGTATATGTAATTAAAATGTAAAATTCAAAATTTTACTCACAGGTTTGCAGTTTATGTATAGAAATGTGTTTACATTTTTATGCACATGCTGCTGTAACGGTTCATTTGGGGGAAGTTATTTTTTGTATATATATATATATACTTCTATATATATATAAACAAAATCTTTCAGTTTCCTGAGATGGCTTACATTCAGACACACTTTTCTTTCATTGTTTTTGCAGATTCTTAATTTCTGTTTGGTGATGGTTTCAGATTTGATCTATCTTCCCAGAAGCTCGTTGTCACATGTCCATGCTGTCTGGTATTCACTGTGGTATCACTCTATTCACTGCAGTATTATTATTATTAAAATTATTATTATTGAGTGAGAGAGCAGTGCATGCCATCAAAGTGACACTGGGGTAAAATATACGAAGCCCATTATACCCATCATGACTACCCGTCTGATAAGGGTACACCAGACACATGCATCACAACCATATGTGCGTGACATGGTGATCTCATATCAAGATAAATAGCGCATGACTTCGTAGGTGGGGCCCAGTTAAAATTTTCTTCAGGTTGAGTAGCCCATCGCACTCAAAAGGTACCTGAATAAGATTTGTTTCAGGATGTTGAGTAAAACAACCATGTTTCCAAAGGTGAATTATTCAAACCCCAAATAATTCCTCTCAACACATGGCTATGATGTTCCCCCACTACTTCTGCTCATGATCAGAGATGCACATATCATCAGCCACCAAGGGACATGCTCAACTGGTTAAGGTCAAACAACCAACAAGCAAATCTGTGGTATTGAGTAGAATATTTGCTGTAGCCCATCTTTTTATACCAAGACAAAACAATGTACATAACACTTCCAATCAATTAAGATCAGAAGCCATGAAAGCCACTGTTTGGTACTGCATCCAGGCATAGCCACTGCCTGGTACTGCATCCGGGCATGGCCACTACCTTTTCCGGATGCAGTACCAGATTATTATTATTATTATTATTATTATTATTATTATTATTATTATTATTATTATTATTATTATCATCATCATTATCTTTTGCATTGTATTTGTACAAGTTGACTCCAAGTCTCGTCCAGAGACCTCAAGAGATAACAAGTTAGAAGTTCAAGTTGGTATTATGCCTGGGGTGTCATATATTTGGTTTTGCATATAGTATTCTTGTAGAGAATGTTTAAGAAAACTATAAGAAAAATTATAAGTTTCTTTTAAAATTTGAGATTACATAGACTGTATTTTACATAGGATCTGGGCAGTTCCCATGAACACTATCTTTTGGATTTCTGCCATTTTAAGGTTTCCTGGTATCTGGGCTAGGTAGGAATCAGCCCCTTTTGCCATCATTCCTAGGGCACCTATGACAACAGGCTTTGTTTTAGTCTTGAGGTTTCACATTTTGCCAATTTCTATTTCAAGATCTTTATATTTGCTCAGTTTTTGGTAGGTCTTGACAGATACATTTATGTCGATTGGGACAGTCATATCAATGAGGAGACATGCTTTTTGTTTGAAGTCTTTCAATATAATGTCTGGCCTATTCACATCTATCTTTCTGTCAGTTTGAACAGTGAAGTTTCAAAGGAGTGAGATGCGATCATTTTCAAGCACTAGAGGTGGTTTGTGTTCCCACCAGTTTTTATCATTGGCAGGTCCAGATTTTTGCAAATTACCCAGTGAATACTGTGCTGCTTTATCATGCCTATTGAGATACTCTGTAGGCGCAAGAAGACTGCACATGGAGACAACATGATCAATGGTTTCATTTTGTTGTTTACATACACGACATGTTGGGCTACTGCCGTTCTTTAATACGTTGGCCTGATAGTTCCTTGTAGGTAGGCATTGATCTTGAGCTGCTATGATAAACCCTTCTGTTTCTGATTTTAAGCCAGAAGACACTGACCATTAATAGGTAAGGGCTTTGTCAACATCGCATTATTAGCTCTCTTTGGGTATTTGCCATTGAGAGGCTTTTCCCACAATGTCTTATACTTCTTACTTTCTAGAACTTGTCTAGGTTCATGTTCATATCACTTATCAGTATGGTAAAATCCTAGCTTTCTACATAACTCCCACTGGATTATTCTCCTTAGGTTGTCATGTCTATTCTTGTATTCTTTCTGTGCTAGCATGCTATCCATTTATCAGTAAGAATATCTAAGGCAGCAGTTTTAGCACGGGTTTTCATACACTTAGCTTTTTTTGTGCTTGTTTCCAGTACTCTAATTCTGGGATTTGTTGTATTTGGAATTCACTTAAATATTCCTTTGCCTGTTTTGATACTGAGTATAATGCTTTCTTGTATTCATGCTTTAAAACAAGTTTTAACATCTGGATGTTAAAATCATCAGTGTTTTTCAGATAGGTGTTGAAGCCAATTGTGGCAATCTTTATTGTTAGTTCCAGTTCCAGTTGTAAAAGTCCATGGCCACCCTCTTTTCTTGGCAAATAAGTCATTCTGTATCTACCTCAGGGTGATGCATTCTATGCATTGTCAACAATTTTTGTGTTTTTCTGCCAAGATTACATATTTCAGTAACTGACCAGTTAATGATATTGAAACTGTAAGTCATGACTGGTATGGCTAAAGTATTGATTACTTCGATCCTGTTTCTTGCATTCTGCTCTGTCTTGAGTATTGCCCTTGTCCTGCGATAACATTCTCTTCTGATTCTTTCCCTCATCATTGAATGTTTGATTCTTCTTCTTCTTCTTCTTCTTTTTCTTCTTCTTCTTCTTCTTCTTCTTCTTCTTCTTCTTCTTCTTCTTCTTCTTCTTCTTCTTC
>NC_068985.1:64570447-64572258 GCF_001194135.2 Octopus bimaculoides
TTCTTCTTTCATTTACGCACAACAGATTAGACTCTTGAAAAAAAGATTCCTAACATTGGGCTATAAGAACTTTAGAAGTCAAGAACCTTTCTAAGTATCCTAGCTGTCCCTAATAATACTGTTTTCCGGAGCTGTACTAAACTAGGTTTTATGCCTATTTCCTCTATCCATCTGTTCAAATCTTTAGGAATAGTTCCTAATGTACCTATAACTGCATTTTACCTGCACTATTAAATCAGGCATTCTATCATTCTGTCTGAATATTAAAATCCCACAACGTCTTATACTTCTTACTTTCTAGAACTTGTCTAGGTTCATGTTCATATCACTTATCAGTATGGTAAAATCCTAGCTTTCTACATAACTCCCAGTGGATTATTCTCCCTAGGTTGTCATGTCTGTTCTTGTGTTCTTTCTGTGCTAGCATACTACATTCACTAACAATATGAGTAACATTTTCCTCTTTTGATTTACATAACCTACATTGGGAATCTACCTGATTTTTGTCTATCTTAGCTTTTATCTAGCCAGTCCTCAATGCCTTATCTTGTGTTACTGCTAACAAACTTTCTGTTTCTCTTTTCAGCCTTCCTTTCTGCAACCACAATCATACATGTCTCACTATTGTTATTTTATGCAACTATCTTTGGAAATCTACCATGTAAAGTCTTCTCTTGTCAATCAGATAATTTTGTTTCTTTTTTTCTTATTTTTAACTACATTTGACTTTTTGGTTTCCCTATCTCCTTCTGTTACACTAGCAGCTCTTAATAAAATTTCTTCATTATTACCTACATAGGGGGCTATATCTACTCTAGTAAACTCTACATACTCTTCTACTGATATTAAATCTCAGAAACCTTACTTTCTGGGCAAATACAATTTGTTGTTCTTGCTCTAGGATGAAATCCTGCACTCATATTGAATTCCTTTCTAGTTCTGTCTAGATTTGCTAATTCAGATTTTGTCCAGTCTACATAAGCTGCTGAATATCTAAGCAATGGTACTGCCTAAGTATTTACAACTTCACTCAATTTGGACCATTTTACTTTGACTTCATTAACTTCCTCACCCTTCTGATGTGATTCTCAATTTTCTCTTTCATTTCTATAGTTATTACTCTGTCAGATCCTAGATTTTAATGTCTGGCCATCAGATAACTTAATGTCTTTACTGCTGACTACATTTTATGACTAATGTTGTACTCTTATCCTCGCCAAATTCCATACCTATTTCTATGTTAAATAATCTATCTTATTTTTTTTAATTCTTGCTAAAAAGCTTCAAATCATCTGTGTTGAGCAAATGTTGTACATCATTCCTATAAGTTTAATGTTATTTATCTTGTTACATATTGTTATATATTGTGCATTTGCTATCTTTACATAGATAAACATATAGCCATGACAACGAAACATCATTCCACACCTCACCAACAAAATCACTGTAAGTGATCTTTTCCGCATCTGTTCCTGAATCTTACATGGCCTTGCTTAGGATAGGCAGTATGTGGCCTGGGGTTGCCTTGGAAACAAGACCAGCTACTAAATGATCTCAGGACACCAAGTGTTGCTGTAGTGGCTATCAGTGAAACCAGATTCTCCAACTAACAAACGTTCATGCCCATTTTTGGTGGATACAAGATATATTTATCTCCATGCCAACTGGGAATGGGAAGTAGGCCAATAGATAAGGATAGTGTACGTTGTCCACTTTTCAAAATCGTAAGCAACACAGATTGCGTGCCCCTGGGCTGACTCATGTGCGGGTGACACATGAGGTTTTTCGAGTGGGATCGTTGCCAGTGCCCC
>NC_068985.1:64572358-64577160 GCF_001194135.2 Octopus bimaculoides
AAATCGTCCAACTCATGCTAGCATGGAAAGCGGACGTTAAACGACGATGACGACGATGGTTGACCTCAATAGGCTAAGAAGACAGGGACCCACTTACTGAAAACTGATCGCATCATTCACGGTGTGTCAAGATTAGCGAATTAGTTAAGCAGATGTTGTCAAAGACAGTCATCAGTGAGAAATGGTGGTGTACCCTGAAAAGGGCAATTAAAGTAGAACGAGTTAGGTTTAGTAAGGCATTAGTAATAGAAAGAAATAACTTATAAGAGGTGCTTAGGAAAGGCATTGCATTTGATGGGCTGGCCACAAAATTGGCTCTGGACCAATTCTTCAATGCTAAACATAAAGGCTGCATTGTGGAGCTAAGGTGCATGCTCTAAGACAAGAAGTGAAAGCCACTCAATAGTCCCAAGTGGCAGGGGCGCAACGTGGCAATAAATCCATAATTTGGTCTTTGGTGAACCAAAATGGTTGGGCAGAGGTGATGAATACTTACATCACTTCTGTCATATATTACTGCCTGATCATCCTGCCTTGTCCCAATTTACGTCTGACCAAACTGGAGTGCATATTCTTCCACTTTCTGTGGATGCGATGCGTTCCACTGGTCAGGCCTTCTATTTGCTCTCAACACCCGCTGAATGGAGGACTGGGCATGTCATGGCTGCTGATATGCAGACATGCTCTGAGGCTGCGACATCTCCAGACAGTGAGTAGGTGGGTTACCGTTTGTCAGACAGGATTTTCCACAGTTCATCTCTTTATCTGAACTGCAGTCCTGGATCGAGCGTAGACTTAGGCAGGGCACCAGACACCTAGAGTGTCATCAGGCACCACAGCCCTCAACTAGTCGGGCAATGTGGTCGGTGTAAGTTCCACTCAAACGTTTTATTGAGGGTTAGTGACAAGCAAGTGCGATGGCATTTTCAGGGAGACTCTGGGCATTGACGAGAATGAGCTGGCTGGTCTGTTCCAGCAACTATGGGTAACTTCCAAAAATCCTTGGCCTGGCAGTGCCTCCGGGATCCATTGCCAGTTCAAGGATAAACTCCATAAGCATGGAAGTGCCATCAGCCGGGTCACATACTATTTAGTACTATTTAAAAAAATTTCGTATGTTAGATTTTCAAGCAATTTTTTTTCAAGGAAACCACTGACTGTTTTTTTAATGTCCCTAGTGTTCCAATCACAAATGGTATTGTTTCCATCTTCAGGTGCCACATTCTACTTATTTCAGTTCAAAGTCTTTATATATTGGCCAACTCTGTCACATCTAGGTTTGTATTTAGTTGTAGCCAAGATTGAGCATTCAGATGTTATATGGTCAATTGTTTTGTCATGGGTGTCACGGACTCTGCACTTGAAGTGTGCTCCAGTTTTGAGGTTGTTAGCTAGGTAACTTTTTGCTGTCATCCTATGCATTTTGTTTGCCTTTATTGGTATTAGGTCATCTTCATTAAGGTTTTCTATTTCTGTTATGTGTAACTCTGCCCTATATTTCCTAGCTTCTCATATCATCGCCCAGTCATTAGTCTTGCTTAAGTACTTCTGTCAACTAATTGTAGTTGTTTTATATGAGAATTCTAGTTAGATCAGCCCTCTTCCACCTTCTTTCCTTAGGCAGAGGCAGCCAATATCTGCCTTTGGGTAGTGCATTTTATTGGTAATTAGGAGTTTTCTGGTTTTTGTGTTCATTCTTTGTAGATCAGCTAGGCTTCAGCTGATGGCATTGAAACCATATTGTACAATATGCTAATGTGTTAATAGCATCTATGTGGTTCTTGGAATTCAGTTCAGTTTCCATGACTAACCTTACTATTCCGTAGTGCTCTTTTTGAATCTTCATTTGTGCATGCTGAATACCATCACTCTTAATAACTCCAAGATTCTCCTGGATCTAGTTCTTCTATGGTTGTATCTAAATCAAGATGAATAGATGATGTCAGTTTTCCCTTTTAAAAGTTGGTTTTGCACATTTATCGAGATCAAGATCTATACCAATATCATTAATGAACTGTTTTCCCATTGATAAAGGTCCTTCTAATTCATGGTTACTCCTAGTATACAACTTTAATTGTTCATGGTTGATCAGAATACTGTTGTAATCACTAAGTATGTGTTATTTAGTTTGTTTGAAAGGAGAGACAAGTGTAATACAGAACAAGAGTGGTAAGAAGAAGTCTCCTTGGAAAATTCCAGTTTATTTTGATTTTACTACATTGCATGACTCCATTGATGTGGTTAAGAAAAGTGATGTCAACCACTTGGTTATACTACATCAAAGAAAATCTGTGATGACTGAAGAAATTTTGTATATGTCCAGAGCTTTCATCATCAATTCATGGATTTGCTATCAAAAGCTTTCTTGTAGTCGATCCATGCAGTGGTCTAATTCTTTTTTTTTTTTTTTTTTTTTCTGTGACAGTTTTCAAGAAACACCCTCTTAATCAGTAATTGATCTTTACAATCACAGAACATTTGCTTGCCACCTTTTTGTTCTTGTGCTTTGGTTGTATTTTCTTTGAGAAAGTGATAATTTTTTCTGTCAGCATTAAATTTTTAATCTTGTAGGTAGGTTGTGCCTGCCTGGAAAATTTTGTTTTGTCTGTAAAACTTAGTTTCTTAGCAAACCTCCTGATCTATTGCACTTCCACCTGAGTACACTGCTTTAGAATCTCCTGGATGGTAAGAGAGTGTCTTGGTTAGCGATTTTATATTTTCTTTTCGCTGTTGTCACCCTTCTTCTTCTTCTTCTTCTTCTTCTTCTTCTTCTTCTTCTTCTTAGTAGTAGTAGTAGTAGTAGTAGTAGTAGTAGTAGTAGTAGTAGTAGTAGTAGTAGTAGAGTGGCAAAATCGTTAGAGCATTGGACAGAGTGTCGCACAGTATCTGTTCCAGCTCTTTACCTTCTGAGAAAAAATTTAGACGTCATCGACTTTGCTTTCAATCCTTCAAAAGTCGGTATATTTAAGAACTAATCTAGACTGGGGTCAATTTCAAATTTGCAGCCTTCTGCTTATGCAGCAAAGGATCATTTTGTTTAATTCCTTAGGTAATGTTTTTCCCCTCATACTCACACAGACAGGTGAAGGTGAAATAAACATCAGAGATACTTTGTCCCTCGCAGAAACTGCAGGAGGTAACTTGGAGATATTGCAAGCTCTTCTGATAGTGATTAAAGTCACTACAATGTTGGAAACCCTTCCATATCTTCAGCAGGTATCTCAGATTCACAAGCATTTCCCCCATTAGCCTATACATTTTGCCTGAGTGGGTCAATGAGACTGAATTAGTCTTTGCCTGTAGAGAGGTTCTATTTCTGGTCTTTTACCAACCACAGCCACCTTAAACCAGTTTTAGCAGCCATTGCTATTTCTTTGGTGGTTTACTTCAGTTGTTTGTGTTCCAAACCAATCCTCAACAGGAAATTGTACACTGATCTTGCTGGAATGTTACGACAGCCATCTTCAGTATGGATTGAGGCCACGTGCCATTCTTTGGCAAGCGCCTCATCAACCAAGTCCTGATATTTTACTTTCTCCAGTCATTGAGAAATGTCAAGTCTGCCTTCCCCAAGGTACTGTGGCTTCAGCCATGATGATTGTTTTTACATTCCCAGATACCAGGAACATATCTGGTCAAAGCGATCTTACTAACTCCTCTTCTGCTAAGTTGAGTCTACTTTTCAGATCCATTTTCATCTTCCAGTCTGATGCTGGACCAAAACAATACAAAAGTTGTCAAATTACTTTCGTTTTAGGACCCTTATCACTTTCCCTAAAAGATCTGATACACTTAGGTAGTGATGGCTATTGTTTGTTAACCGAAAATCTCCATAGGTTTGTCCATTTGGCAATTTCTGCAAGGACCTCGTCATGTCTCCATTTATGTGGGTATAGTGCAAGCGTAGCTGCGTAGTAAGAAGTTTGTTTCCCAACCACATAGTTCTGCATTCAGTCCCACTGCATGGTACCTTGGGCAAATATCTTCTGCTATAGCCCAGTGCTGACCAAAGCCTTGTGAGTGGATCTGGTAGGTGGAAACTGAAAGACGCCTGTTACATATATGTGCATGTATGTCTTTGTGTTTGTTACCCCATCCCTGACAACCAGTAATGGTTTGTTTACATCAGCAAAAGAGACAATAGAATAAGTACCAAACTTTAAAAAGTACTAGGATCAATTTATTCAAGCAAAACACTTGAAGGTGATTCTTCAGCATGGCTGCTGTCTAATGACTAAAACAAGTGAAAGATAAAATTCTGATTCATATGGAATGCATTCACTTATCGAAATTCACTTTGAGAGACGCATGTGCGAGACCATCACACACATATGTACACACACACACACACACACACACATATGCACATACACATTCAGCACTAAGCAACGTTTAAGCATAAGCGTACTTTAGGTGGGTTAAAATATATTTGTGTCATGTTTCAACTTCTAAAAGCAAATTCACTACAGTTGCCGTGCAGAAAAAATTCTCTCTTATGGGTAAAAGGAGTAAAAACAACACATCTGCCCAGTGCTGCCCGCTATCGGATTCCTAGACCCATTTCTAGCTCTTTAGTCGTTATCGATGGGAAATACTGAAGGGAGATGACTTTGGGGAGATTTTAAAGCTGTAGCTTTGACTAAAACACAATCAACAATATTGACCATGTTTCGCCAGGTCGGAAGAAACTCAGCAGTATCAACATCAAGCAGTGTTTAGGCACAAGCAAACTTTAGGTGAGTTAGAATATGTCTGTGACATATTTCAACTTATATATATATATATATATATATATATATATA
>NC_068985.1:64577170-64578017 GCF_001194135.2 Octopus bimaculoides
ATATATATATATATATATATATATATATATTTGTGTATGTACACACAGATAATCACAGATACATTCATACACACACGTACACACATTCACAAACACATATCCCCGGGCCTCCAAATCTGTTACATCATGGATCCACATCTAAAAAATTCCCACACCAAGGCAAGCTTGATGCGAGAATTTTCACAGAAGATCAGCAGATGGTAGATGTGTCTTATCTCTTGAATCCACAGGTATTGTTCAAAAGAATGGCAGATGATATTAAATCCGGGCACCAGTGGTGATGCAGGCGTTTACTTCATAACACAAAGAATCGTAACTTATCACATCCCACCCAATTCTTTACAATTAGACCAAATCGCCAGACCAGAACCATTTATCAACTTCAAGAAAAATGAAAATTAAAATTGACCTCGGTAGGAGAGAACTGACGTAAAAATGTTAAGACATTCTACTTGACGTTCTCACCAGGGTATCTTATTTCGCTAGGTGTCACACGGTTTTCAATTCAAATAATTCAACTGATATCAGTGACAATTCGTGTCAGTTGGGAGGAGACCGAGTGACACACTGGAAATTACTGGTCTAACATAGATAAATAGAGAGATGGAGAAAGATAGATAAATAGATAGATAGATAAACAGACAGATAAAACACAGGTGTATGTTTGCAGGAGTGACTGTGTGGTAAATCGCTTGCTTACCAACCACGCGGTTCCGGGTTCAGTCCCACTGCGTGGCAACTTGGGCAAGTGTCTTCTACTATAGCCTCGGGCCAACCAAAACCTTAAGTGTATTTGGTACACGGAAACTGAAAGAAGCCTGTCATATGTATATGTGTTTGTGTGTCT
>NC_068985.1:64578215-64581890 GCF_001194135.2 Octopus bimaculoides
TATATATATATATATATATATATATGGGAGAATATACAAATAATAACAACAGACGAGGACAGGTGGTGTAAATAACAAAAGTATATATTAGTATGACGCTCGGGAATACGGAAAGTCTTTGACGTTTCGAGCTACGCTCTTCAACAGAAAGAATACGGAGACAAGGAGAAAAACACGGAGAAAAAAATTGAATAGTGTTCAAAAACAACAACAAAAGTCAGAGAGAAGTGAAGGAACAACGAACATGGTGTATTAGTTTAACACTAAAATAAAATAGGAGAGTCTTTACCGTTTCAAACATTTGCTCTTGTACAGAAAGGAATGAAGAGAGAAAACAGATGAAGAAAGGGGGGAAATGGAAAGAAAAAGAAAAGAACCTGTCTGGATTACCGGTAGCACACGTTGAACTGACCGTTAGGAAGGATGTGGATGGAGACAAGGGTGGAAAGGGAGACAACAGTGACATAGCTAAAGTGTGTGCGCGCAAGCATGTGTGTATATGTGAGAATAATGTCTGCATGTTTATATGTGTGTATGAGTGAGCGCGTGATATGTATGTCTGGTCAAGCACGTGTGTGAGTATGAAGATTATGAGAGCGTTAGTATGTATACGTAGGGGAGCGTGAGTGTGTGTATGTGTGAGTAAACAAGTACATGGCCGTGTGTGGAGCGATGTTTTTTATATTTTTAGTTTTATCATTTTATTACCATTATGTTTATTACTTATTATTGTTGTTATTATTATTATTATTATTATTATTATTATTAATATTTGCGTAGTCCATTGGATGTGTTACGAATGCTCCAAGTAAGTCCTTATGAAAACAATTGTTTACTCCCGTTTGGTGCCGTTTTTTCGATTTACATTTTGTTCCAAGTTGTTAATAGAAACACCAGGAATCTGTCTCTGCGTTTCTGTGTTTGTTTGGCACCTCGCGGACCACCAAATATATTGGCTCACCAAATACGTTCTGTTGGCGTTTATTCATATACAATTCAACAAGATGGTGGAGCGCATCTTAAAAGAGTTAAGAAAACAAATTACCCCTCCTGCAGCTCTTGTGACTACTGGATATTTCCATCCCCTTCCCTCCGTTACTGGCAACAATACAGGAGAGGGAGAGGACAAAAGGGAGGAAGAAAAAGTACAAAGCCCACCTCGTAGTAGCAGCAATCGCGACATCGACAACAGCAGTGGTAGAGCTGAGAACAGTAGCAGCAGTAGTGGTAGTGGTAGCAACAACGCGAGAAACACCAGCAGTAGCAGCGGTGGCAGGGACAGTAGTAGCAGAGATAGCGTTTTCGTTAACAATGCTACGAATTTTAGCAGAAAAAATAATGCTACAATTGAAGGCAGAGTGGAAGAAAATAGCGGTGACGGTGGTGGTGAGAGTGGAAACGGTGGAAGTGGCCACAACTCCACCACGACCAACTACAATAACAACAATTGCAGTAACAACAGCAACAAAAACAATAATAAAAATAAAAGTTTTGCTGATATAGCGAACACAAAGAACGAAATGTTTGCCATCGCACTCAATGACAAAACACTCGAACTCTCAAAACCGAAAGACATCATTAAATTTGAGGCAGATAAGGCAGTAGTGCTTGTATCTCGCGAAATAATAGAGGCAAAAGAGAAGACAGTCTATTTTAGATGCGTATCATGCAAAAATAGGAGAGCTGAAATAGCCTCCATCAGCCATGTTTAGAAGGCCCTCAGAGAAATTTTAATAGACGTGGCCCATATACAGAGAGGGAGGCAGTTTACCAGCATTGAGGGCCTCTATAAAAGCGAGGACCTTGTGCAAAGACATGCAGTGTCACCCCAGTGTACTGAGAAGTGGGTCCTGTATCCCACCTACCTCTCAAAGAGAACGGCCAGAATTAGGATAAATGGCATGTCACTGCACGTAATTGGGTGGATTGTCACCTGGAGTCACTCTTGAATGTAAAAAGGAGTGACAGGTAGAACTGCTGCGGGATCAACTTGGAAATATTAACCCGTGTAAAAGCAGAAAGTAACCGCCCAATAGGGTGGAACTGCGTGTCGTCGTGGAAGGCATGGAGCCAAGATCTGTGGAGTCACAAGCCACATGAGAGCCTTCTCCCCACCCCCAAAATTGAGAGGTACGCGGCCACACCTGCAACCTACATCGCACCCCAACAACAATAGAAACCTTTTTAATAAAACGGTAGCTTCATCTCCAACAACAGATGCATGCGAACACCATACAATGGAGAAAACACCCAAGGTATCTTTCAAACCAGCCCCACTCACCATCTCTCTCTCTCTCTCTCAAGCATACACTCACGCCAACATACTCACGCTATCACAGACACAATCACACTCCTCGAGACAGATCCTACAGACACTAGTCCCTCCTCATCCCGTAAGATGCGGGGTTCTGCGAAATGCCGATAACAGCCGAAAACAGAGCTGCGCAAGAGAGAAGTTTCTGGGGCGATATGGTCTGTCCTTCGAGCTTTATTTTCATATGCCAGACTTGTTTGGTGGTCTCTTGGCAGACGTCTACCACAAATGGCAGCAGAATGGAAGAATTCCCACTGCTGTGTGCCGTGTAGTCGTGGGGAACAAAATTGATAATTTTAGGCCCATAACTCTGCTGAATACAGATTATAAAATTTTGGTCAAGATGTTAGCCAAGAGATTAGCGCTTGTCGTCGATAAATTGGTTGGTGACGCGCAGACATGCGCTATCGCAAACAGAACTATCCACAACAACCTCCACCTCACGCGCTACATCATAGAGCATGGGTAAGGAACCTGGCATGTGTGGGATCCTGATCAATTTGGATCAGTCGAAAGCTTTTAATGGCGTCGACCACCAATACTCAGAGGCTGTTCTCGTGGCAGAGGGTTTCGTTCCCGTTTTCAGAGGCTGGATTGTTGCAATGTACAGCGACACCTGTTCGGTGGTCAAAGTAAATGGTCACATATGGGAATCATTTAGCATCGCTCGTTCGGTCTGTCAAAGATGCCCACTCTCTCCTCTTATGCACGTGTTGGCCCTCGAGCCATTGCTGCAGAAGCTGGATGTTTCGAGGGGCATCCCGTGTGATCTAGGATGCGGAAGGTTCGTGTCGAGATGGTCAGCACTGCTCTAAGGGAGTACGAAGCGGTGCAACCAAGAGAAGTCGGTGGGTCTGCAGCTCGGCACCTGGAGAGATGCATCCATGCCAACAGACAGTGTTGTAGGGCGCTGGACGGAAGGATCGGTTAAATTGCTCAGGGTCTGGTTTAGTCCAGACCACCAGGTGGACAAGAACTGGGGGAAAGTGATGAGCAGGGTAGCCAATCTCACCCAGAAATGGGTACAGAGGAAGCTGTCCCTGAAGGGTCGGGCGGAGGTGGTGAATGCGTACATCGCTTCCGTCATCTACTACCGCCTGACCGTCGTCCCTTGCCCCACTTCGTGCCTGATAAAGTTGGAGCGCTTGCTCTTCCACTTTCTATGGAACGGACGTGTTCCGCTCATCAGACGGTCCATCTGCTGTCAACAGCCGCTGAGTGGAAGACTGGACAAGTCGTTGCTAATGATGCGCATACATGTATTGAGGATGCGACATTTCCAACGTTTCCTTAACGGGTCGCCGTTCGTCAAACGGGACTTTCCGCAGCTCGTCTCGTTGACGGAGATACAGTCCTGGGTC
>NC_068985.1:64583176-64585183 GCF_001194135.2 Octopus bimaculoides
TTATTATTATTATTATTATTATTATTATTATTATTATTATTATTATTATTGAGTGAGAGAGCAGTGCATGCCATCAAAGTGACACTGGGGTAAAATATACGAAGCCCAGTATATCCATCATGACTACCCATCTGATAAGGGTACACCAGGCACATGCATCACAACTATATGTGCGCATGACCTTGCAGGTGGGATCCAGTTAGAATTTTTTTCAGGTTGAGAAACCCGTCCCACTCAAAAGGTCCCTGAATAAGGTTTGTTTAAGAATGTTGAACAAAACACCCACGTTCCCAGAGTTGAAGTATCCAAACCCCAAAGAATTCCTCTCAATACATGGCTATGATGCTCCCCCACTACTTCTGCTTGTTATCGGAGTTGTACATATCATCAGCCACTAAGGTCAAACTGGTTAAGGTCAAACAACTGGCAAGCAAATCTGTGGTATTGAGCAGAATATATTTTCTGTAGTCCATCTTTTATACCAAGACAAAACAATGTACATGATAACACTTCCAATAAGTTAAGGTCAGAAGCCATGAAACCACTGCCTGGTACTGCATCAGGGCATTAATTATTATTATTATTATTATTATTATTATTATTATTATTATTATTATTATTATTATTGTTATTATTATTATTCGGTAGTTTTATTTTTATAGCGTGCTTTCACTTCACTACCGGGCGAAGCTCTGTGTACCTTGGGTATGTGCTGTGGTTTGCTGTGATGCTCTTATGGTTACTGTATTGAAAGTGTTTTGCGTAGGATGTGTGCAGTGCCCAGTAGTGTAATTTTCTGTATGTTATATATACTTGTAAGTCCTGGTGTTTTTGTTGTGCATTTGTCTGAATATTTTTTTATCACACCTAATGCACCCACTATGATAGGAATTGTTTCTGTTTTTAGATTCCACATTCGAGTTACCTCTATTTCCAGGTCTTTGTATTTTGAAAATTTATTATTATTATTATTACTGTTATTATTATTATTGTTGTTGTTGTTGTTGTTGTTGTTGTTGTTGTTGTTGCTGTTGTTATTATTCATTGTCTTTGCACAGCTTCTATCGCTGGAGATGTACTACGGTGCCAGCTGTTCACTACCAGTGAACTAAGGTAACACTCCTTATTTTTTGAGCACCATCCGGAGTATTCGAGCGATTCCAAGCTGTTTTCTGCAAGTACTCCATCCTTATTGCAGTCTCTATTTGTTCCATATATTTATCAAGATTTTCACTTACTGTTCCCAGGGCTCCGACAATTATTGATACTACTACCATCTTTTTCAGCGACCACAACTGCTTAACCTCCCAAGCTAACCTGCTATATCTATCGACTTTTCTTTCTTCCTTATTGCATACCTTGTTGTTAGCTGGGTATGCTATATCTATGATCCAGCATCGTTTGCTTTCTTTCTCAATTAACACTATGTCTGGCTTCCTATTGTCTATCATGGTCGCACTGAATCATAAAATCCCATAGGATCTTTGCATTATCATTTTCGATGATGCCTTCGGGTTTATGTTCGTACCATTCTTTTGCTCTGTCGAGTCCATACTTGTTGCAAAGTGTCCTATGGACAATCCTTGCTATATCGTCATGACGTCTCTTATATTCTTTCTGAGCTAGTGGCGTACATTGACTGGTAATATGCCATATGGTTTCAGCATTTTGTCCACAAATTCTGCACTTATCACTTTCTGATGTGTTGTCTACTCTGTATTTAATGTAATTCGTTCTTAGTACTTGCTCTTGGGCAGCACAGATTAGAGCCTCCGTTTCCAGTTATAAATCACTTTTAGTCATCCAAATCCGTCTTTTTTTTTTTTTTTGGTCTGTCTTATCTTCAACATCCCTATGAAATTGTCCATGCATTCTTTTCTTTATCCACCTATTTTCAGTTTCATTCATTCTCAAGTCCTTGTACAGTACTTTATCTTTGCAATCTTCTATCCTACACAAGCCTGACCTTCTTACTTCCAGTGTTTTCTTCTGCTCTAACGCTGTGTT
>NC_068985.1:64585538-64587781 GCF_001194135.2 Octopus bimaculoides
CATCTACTGGCCATGCGATTACCCCTGCTCCATATCTAAGGAGTGAAACCGCTCAGGTGTTGATAGCTTCAATCTTATTCCATCTGTTTAATTTCGACTTAAGGATCAATCTCAGTCTGTGTAAGTACTTCACCTTAAATTTTTCTGTCATTTCTCCATCAATTTATCTATTTCCAAAATCCCCAAGTACTTATAGCCCGTCTCTTCTATCTGCTTCATAACCTCCCCGACGGTATCGCTAGCCCGTCCATACATTTCATTTTGCCTCTCTTCAAGACTAACACACTACACTTTTTCAGTCCGAACTTCGTTCTGATATCAGCACAAGGTATACACCGTATCAACGAGGGAACTGACTTTGGATTCTTCTTTACCTTAAAGTTTGAGGTCATCCATGAATAACAAGTGGTTGACTTTTTGTCGGCGGCTTTTGAATACATACCCGGCTTTTGCTTTCCTCAGAATCAGTGCTATTGGTATCATGCACAGTACAAAGATCAGTGGAGACAGACAGTCCCCTTGGTAGATGCCTCTTCTGATTCCTATTGTCCCTAAACTTCTTCCATATGCTGTCAGTTCCATCCTCCACTTCGCCATACTTTTTCCAAGCAATCGCTCAACATTCGATGCAATACCAAATAGTTTCATACATTCCATAATCCAAGAATGTGGGATCATATCGTATACCTTATGATAATTGATCCATGACATGGCTAAGTTACTATTATTACTATCATCATCATCATCATCATCATCATCATCATCATCATCATCACCATTATTATTATTGGTGTTATTGTTATTGTTATAACCATCATCATCATCATCATCATCATCATCATTTTTATTAAGGCAGCGACGAAATGCTGCGAAGCATTTTGTCCGTCTTAAAGACGTTCTGAGTTCAAATTCTGCCGACTTTGCCTTTCATCCTTTCGCATGTAGGGCACTGCCCAAGGATTTATGACGGAAGAACGGTAGACAGGAACTTCGCTGCAGGTCAGCCAGGGAACTGGTCTGCATTGAAGTGGACTTCCGATTAGGCGGGAGTTCTACGAAGCATGAGTTGACCAACGCCTCTCACCCTCATGTGTTTAATTAAATAAATCTTTCATCGACAAACTCTAGTGCTCTGTAGAGCCACAGATGCCTCAGCCTCAGAGCCAAGGCATCCCTAGCCCACCCTTTAACGGTTGTTGGCAGCAAATAGAGCGACTTACAAGCGGTTTCAAGCCCTGCCACAAAAAGTGGAAGAGCTGTCTTTCCAACTTGGTCAACCACGAATCCGGGCAAGGAACAACGGTTAGGCGGTAGATGATGACCAATGCGATAAACACATTGGCTACTTCCGCCCTCCCTTTCAGGGATAGCCGCTGCCAAGACCAGGTCTTGGCTGTGCAGGCCACCCTGCTCGATACCTCGCCCCAGTTCATCTCTATTTGGAAGTCTGGTCCGAACCAAACGCCTAGCAACTTAATCGGACCCTCCGTCCAACGTCCCACGACTTGCCTCTCCAGGTGCCGAGCTGCAAGCCGACTGACTTTTCACGATTAACCTTTGCTCCTGCCACCGTCTCGTAGTCTTTGATGGCCTTGCCTACTTTCTGTAGGTGGTCCATTTCGAATACGATGATGGTGATGTCATCCGCGTAAGCTGAAAACGATGCTCCACAACCTGGCTGTCTCGGGATGTCGCTCAGTTTTCGCAATAATGGCTCAAGAGCCATCACATACAAAAGCAGGGAGAGCGGACACCCTTGACGAACCGAGCACTTGATGCTGAACGGCTTAGATAGAAAGCCGTTCACCCGAACTACCGAGTCGCTGTTGTCATACATTTGAATGATCCACCTGAGGAAGCCAAGACCCAGGCCGAACTGCACCAGAACGGACACCAGGTAGTGATGACCGACCCTATCAAAAGCTTTTGATTGGTCTAAATGGACCACTGCCCCTCTCTTGCCGGTACCGTTATTAAACCCCTCTATCGTGTATCGTATAAGGTGGAGACTGTCCTGAATGGATCTGTAGGGTATGGCACATGTCTGTGCCCCCCCCCCCAATCAGTCCATCCGCGACATGCGCCAACCTTTTCGATAACACTTTAGCCAAAATCTTCAGCTCTACGTTAAGCAGAGTGATGGGCCTAAAATTATCAATGACGGGTCCTTTCTGACGAGCGTCGTCACCACTCCCCGGCGAACAGATCTGGAGATAAACCCATTCTGTTGCCAGTTCGCGTAT
>NC_068985.1:64588257-64589291 GCF_001194135.2 Octopus bimaculoides
GAAGTGGTCCTGAATGGCCTTACACATCTCTTCGGGTTCGTCTATCAAATTACCTTGTTAGTTCGGCAAAGATCGAATAGTGCATTGTTGCCACGCTGAGCTTCCACCACTCGGGTCCATCTTGCGGCATTAATTCCCTCGCACCCCATTGCACGTTGTCTAGCCCTGACAATACTACCCAAGTGTTGGCTTTCGAGGTACTGATTTAAAATCAGCCTCTTGGACTTCACCAGAGCCGCAGTGCCAGTTCGCATTGCTTCCTCTCTAAGTCCTTAAGTAGTACTGATCCCTTTCTAGCTTCTCTAGCCACTAAACCTGCGCTATATCTAATAGACTCGTATTTAATGACTCGCTTGAGGGCATACCACCATTTGTTGTTAATAATGGCTCGTGTTAGTGCCCTCTGGATCAACATCTTAATCCGGTCTCTGTACTCCTTAATCGCCAAAAGGGACGTATTAAGTTTCCAGTAGTCGGGACCTCTGTTTACCTTATCTATGTCTAGCTTACACGTGACCATTTTATGATCACTGTAGCTGACCATGTAGAACTATGGACAATTAGCTATCTTTGTATCTATTTTTCTAATTAATATTCTATCTATGTATGACCTGGAAGATCCGTCACTGCTTGACCATGTCCACGATGGAGTGTTCGGATGTTCCAACCTATATGGATCAACCAGCTCGAAACGTCTTAGTAGATCCAGGAAGCAAGCATTATCTTTTCTATCAGTGCACGAGTCAACATAATCTACGCGCGCATCGCAGATTGTGTTAAAGTCTCCTAGTACAACGAAAGAATGTGATGTACCGAGAAACTTCTGTAGATTCAAAAAATAATCACTTTGCCCCGACCCTTGTTGAGATGCATAAATTGCCACCAGTCTGATGGTCTTACCACAGCTGCACGTCAAGTCGATGACGACCAGCCTACCCTCTGGGTCTGAAAAAAAATCAGCTTTTTCTCCGAAGCCCGGTTTCTTTTAACCAGGACCAATACCCTGCTTCCGCTGGGAGGGCAGCCTGGAGAGA
>NC_068985.1:64589909-64592678 GCF_001194135.2 Octopus bimaculoides
GGGGAGTGGGGATACCCTCTGGTATCTGGGGCTGGACGGGGAGGATTCTGGTGTTCTATGGGGGAGTGGTGAGGGGTTATTTCTCTTTTCCTCGTTGGGGCTTTCTTTTTGGATGTACTGGGGTTGGGTGCAGTCAAGCTAGTATTTTTCCTCTTTGAGATCTTTTTTTTTTTGGCCTTGCTTCCTGCCAACTTTCTTTGTCCCCGGCTTGTTGTATTTCCTCCGTGCCGGGGTCCTGGTGGTTTGTTTTTTGGTTTTGTTGGTCCTCTTTGTTTTCTTCTTCCTTTCTGAGGGTGGGGCAATAGGCTCAAATGTGGCCCTTTTCCCCACATTCATAGCATCTGGGCCTCCTCCCCTCCACCATCACTCGCAGGGTGGTTTCCTCGCCAATATGTATATTTTCTACAATGTCTTCTAAAGTCTGTGGGGCCGCCTGGATAATTACCCCCAGCCCCTGACCTCGCCATATTTGTTCTTGGGTCCTTCACGCCTCAATTATGGTTATCTTATCTTCTAACCCCATTAGGAGCGCTGAACATAACTATGAGACGTCTATCTCAGGAGGTATTTCGTCTATCTTAATTTTTGACGTTCTTCTTCCGAGGTATGTGGATAGTAATACTATCTCATTGGTTCTCAACGGCGATATTGAGTGATATTTTTGCCTTCTCTTCCGCCTTGAAATATACGACAACTGTGGCATATTTTCTTCCTCTGGTTATGAACTCTATGTCACTCCAGATTGGTTGTAGACACTTTTCTATTTGTTCATGAGTTGCTTTTTCAATCTTTTATCTTTTATTATCATTGTTTTGAATACAATGATTCTCTTTTGCGTTTGTTGTATCAGTTCGCTTGGGAGGGTCGCTGTCATGTCACACCCCTCCCATGCAAACATATTTGTGTGTTTCAATAACACACTTGGTTCAATACTCAATTTTTCCTTCTTTATTCCTGCGGCAGCAGCAAAGTTTACTTTGGTTTTTTCAGATTGGTTTCCATTTTCAACTTGGTTTTCATTTTTTGACGAATCTATTTTTTCCATAGTTGTTTCGTTTTTTGACATATTGTTTTTTTCTTTTGTTGGAGGCACGTCTTCAACATTCATTTTTTTTAATAACAAAAATTAATTATTTATTTTCCCCTCCTTACGGAGGAGAACAGCAGTTCACTACGTCTGTCGAGAGACAGCACACAGGCTTCAACAATTCAACAAGCAAACAAATAATATAGATCCAACAACAATTATTAAACAACTTTAAACAACTTACAGTAAAAACAGACGACAAACGCAAAACTCCACTGTTGGTACTCAAAAATTTTTCACAACTCACCACTCTGGAGCTCTACTCAAACACGTGCTATCCAGTTAAAGGCCTGTGCAAAGTCTCATGGCAATGAACAGTCACCAAAGAGCCGAGTAACTATACGCACGGGGAGGGCAGTTATAACGCATTCCCGGTTCCAATGACAGTTAATAGTTCTAGTGGGGAGCTATATGTAAGGCACTGCCCAAGGATTTATGATGGACGTACTGTAGCGGGCTAGTTAGGGAGCTGGTCTGCAGTGAAGTGGACTTCCGGTTAAGCAGGACTTCTACGAAGCATGAGTTCACAGACGGCGTCGCCCTCATATGTTCAACTAAATAAATCTTTCATCAACACACTCTGGTTCTCCGTTGATTTATTTTTTGGTGTATAGTTTAACTGAAAGCTGTACGGGGTTGAGAAATAAAGTATCAGTGAAACACTGGGGTTGATGTAATCGACTAGTTCCCGCCCCACAAATTTCAGGCCTTGTACTTTTAGTAGAAAAGATTATCATTATTGTTGTTGTTGTTGTTGTTTAAGTATTTTCCGTAAAATGATTTTAATTTTTTAAATCTTTAGTTTCCTTTTATGCTAAATTTATAAGTTTTAACTTTAGTTCAAATTTTAATCTGTAATCCATTTAATGGTTTAAGATTTAAAACTCTTTTAATGAGTTTAATTTGAAATTATATCCGGTCTCCAATATTACTTGAATTTAAACAACTCAACTTGACTTTGTTTTATTCCAACCTCACATCTCTCAGTATTTTATAACCTAGCTAATCAGAGCTTTCTCAACCTCTACATCATAATATGATTACTACTGATATTTCATTCATTTTCTAATAAAATTCCCCTACTATGCTTGATAGTACCAATGAACAAATATTAAAGACTTAAGTTGATGTGTGTAAATGACACGTTAAATTTCAACACATTTGGAGAATAATGCAAAAATGGTCATGTGTTTTGACCTTGTTACAAACACTAATGTTTCATGACTGTCCTTTTCCCAAATTTCAGCCATCCTCCCGCCCCTCTATTATTTCTTTCCTTCTCTTCACCTTATTGTAACTTGTCTTCCTCTTTTTCTCTATTCTACTTGTTTACTTCTCTCTTTTCCTTCCTCCCCCATGTATGTGTTCTGCTTTGTTATAACCAGAAATAGCTCTGACAGCATTAATTTTATTAGGTCGTTCAATTTTTCTCATCTGATCAATAGACCAATTGAGTAAAACTATCAGTAACGTAACTATAATGACTACTGGAAACAGCTGTAAGCCAAATTTACTGCAATAAAGAAAAAATATGTAATGACTATTATTTATACCTTGTCTTACACACACACACACACACACACACACACACACACACACACATATATATATAAGCCATACTTATAGACATACATATACGCTCGCGCGCGCGTGCATGTGCATGGATAGCTAGACTGATATAC
>NC_068985.1:64597078-64601234 GCF_001194135.2 Octopus bimaculoides
CGGACTCGCAGTCGAGGAAAGGAAAACCGAGGTAAGGCGATTACATCTACTCGTACGCACACACCACAGTTATTTCATGTTAAAGTTGTCGTATTTCTGTAATTTCAACCAATGACTGACGTCCATTCATCCGTAAAAATTAAGTGCTGAGTACGTAAACAAACGATAAAATTATTATTTCCTTGTCAAAAAATGGCTGAAGCATATTAGCAGTAGCTAATAAACCTTTCTATTATAGGCACAAGGCATGGTTTTGAAGGGAAGGAGCAAGTCAATTAGGGTTAGGGTTAGGGTTAGGGTTAGGGAAAACGAACACACGTGTGTTGCCTCTGCAAAATGTCAGAAGTAATGGAGATTAAAGACGCTTTACACCGCTTAAAGTGCCAAAGGAGTAAGTGTAAACAGCTGAATACTTGTCAGTGATTGGTTGAAATTATCGAAATAAGACAATTTTTTACATGAAATAAATTCGAATACAAAATTTTTTTCTGTTCTATAACACAAAATAGATAAGTATACAAAATTTGAAAGTCTTTCGGTACCAAAAACACTACATAAAACATAAATGAAAACTGGTGCCCCTGTTTTGAACAAGATCCACTTGTGAAGCTGAAGAAACCATTCCCTATAACGCTGGGAAAGACAAGCCAATTTCTTTATTAACTACGAAACACAGTTCAACATAGAAAACGCATTGGATAACCCCTTCCTGAAGAAAAATAAACCAAAAACATACACAGAAATGACCCCACACTTATCTAACACAAACCACAGACGATCTAGGGGACACAACTCCACCGACCTAACCTCTCTTAAACCGCAAAATAACTTTCAAACAACAATCAGGAATTCAGCCCACAATAGAAAATCTGGACGTAATCCTCAAGGCACCCTATATTCAAATCAAAGGATCCATCGAAACCGCCAGACTAACCTAAACTTTCGGGAACCAATACCTACCAATCTACCCCCATCATCTCACAATCAATGGAAGAATTTACCCCCGAGACTTAACCCTCAACATGGTTACTTCAATCATTCGACTAGACACAACCTACCTAGATAACATAACTTCTCCCTCCACCTACATTACAATATAAAAAATAAATTTAATCCAAACCACATCAACCATAGACAATATAACAACCCTCAGTACAACCATAATCTAGTCCACTACACAGTCACTCCATCACAAACATACTACCACAAACACACTTTACACCCATTTCTCCTCAGCAAACCAAACACAATACAGACTTTCCACAACAATCCACCTATTACAACTATTTTTTAGACCTAAATCAGAGAAACAGAGATGTGAAATAGAACAAAATGTACAAGAACAACCGAAAATAATAAACTTATCAAAGAAAATCCTAACTAAAATTCTAGCAAGAGGTTTAAAGTTTACTCCAACTCCTCGCAGATCGAACCCGAATGAAATTAAGAATAACACTATGGATTTCTGCCGAAAATTACGCCTCACAGAAGCACTTCACAACTACACCAGCGAAGATGACTCAATAGTAAAAATCAAAAGCGAATACTGCCCTACAAATGGCAGAAAAAAAGCACTTGATGCTTTTTGTGAACACAAAACCAATTTTCCTTTTAATACCTTACAAAAACAACGAATTAAATCCAACCTTAACGTAAATGAATGGAAAGACCATTAAAAAAGCCGACAAAGGAAATGCGGTAGTGGTGATAGACATAGAGTACTACAAAAATTTAATACTCTCCATGTTAGAAAATAATATTTACTATGAGAAGATACAACCTGCAGAAGACACTTAAAACTTATCCTCCTTACTTCAAATACATGGAAAGGGCTTCACTAAAAATGAAATTGACTACTTATCCAATTTTAAATACAGACCTAGTCTATTCTACTGATTACCTAAAATACACAAAAACCTACATATTTGTGAAGCTTGCAAAGTTTCTCCAAGCCTATGCATTCATGTTCTCCCCCCTACTGACCTCAAACTGCTTTGTGAAACCCACCGTTTGAGCAACTTCCTCGATATCTTACTCAAACCGTTTCTAAAATATGTGAAAAGCTTCATCAGGGATGACTTAGACATGCTTAACCACCTCCCAAAGACAATAAATGAAGGAACTCTATTGGTATCATTCGATGTGGTGAATTTGTACACCAATATCCCACACGATTATGGTATAGAAGTGATCACCTTCTGGCTAGAAAAATACCCACCAGAGATACCAGGACGCATCAACCACAGATTCATAATCGCAGCACCCAAATTCATCCTACAGAAGAACTATTTCATGTTCGATACAGTTTACTATCGACAAAAATTTGTGGAATTGCAATAGGAACCCGAGCTGCTCCAGTGATTGCGAACCTTGCAATGGGTTACCTAGAGCTTAAAATATACTAATCATCACTACAAAAATATGGCACCTCATTTTCAGGAGAACTGGAAGAGGTATTTGGACGATTGCTTTATACTTTGGAAGACAGCATGGACAAACTTCTCGATTTCAAAGTAATGCTTAACAATATTAATAGCAACATACAATTCACCATGGAGCACAGCAGTAAACAACTCCCTTTTCTTGACATCCTAATTAAAATAGTCAATAACCACATCGAAACACATCTATAAACCCACAGATTCTGCCACCTCAAACACAAAAATTGATATACCTTATAATCTTGCGAAAAGAATTTGTACCATAGTTTCGGACACCTATACTCGTGAACGAAGACTCCTTGAACTCAGATCAATATTAATCAAAAGACATTACCCAATATCATTAAACGAGCTAAGGAAATAGATATACGAACATTAAGGGAAGTCAACCGAAATACTAAACCAGACTTAAAAATACTTCCATACATCTCCACACATAACCCCAGAAACAACGAAGCCTTCAACATTATCATTCAAAATCTACCCATCCTCACAAGAGATAAAACAATGAACAAAATTTTAGGCTCACACAAAATTATCAAAAACAAAATGCAACCTAAATCATTGAAAAAAATATTAACCAGTGCAAGACTATATCCATTAACAACAGAACCAAAAGTGAAAAAATGTGGTCGACCTAACTGTGATACATGCCCCCATTTTTTGGAGGGTTCAGAGTTCCACTTTAAACAAGGTGAAGTATTTAAGATTAAATCAAATTTCACCTGTGCCTCTGAAAATCTAATCTATGCCATTACATGCTTAGGGTGTGGTCAAACAGGAATATCAATCCGTCGAAGAACCACTCTCCACAAAGAACAAATCCGTCACCCACAATACAGACAGATACAGGTCAGTGAACACATAGAAAGGTGTGCTAGGAACCTTAATCCTAATTTCCTAATTTTCCCCTTCTATCAATGTTCACAGAACACCTCAGTACAACAAAGAATGAATAAAGAGGCAACTTTCATCAATAAATATTTTCCACGACTCAATATGATAACATGACTTAATACAGAACAGTACTACACTTTCAATTAATACCACCCATACATCCCATACACCATTCACATTACCCTAATTGCACCTAATCCAGAACTACTTACCTCCCTTACACATAATCTTTTTACTCAGGGTCTAGTTGACCCGACACCGTTCGGTAATCGGTGTGCATTCAAATCAGTGATCAGTAATTTTACGAAACCGGTATGAATCTCTTTAACAATTCACTATAATGACTTTTATTCCTACTTCACTTCATCTAATTGTATATATCTATCGTAACTTTTCAGAAAAAGCCTTTACTTTCTTTGATTTCCAATGTGCATTTTCGCTTATTTTTCTTCTTACTTTGCTCTTACATTTCCACGTGTAGTTTCTATTTTCTTTTTGTAACATATTTCTATTATATACATATAACGAATTTCGGACTCGTGCTGATATCCACAGCTTTGTGTGCCGCGTTAGATTGTGTGCGCTTTTCCGCGACACTCCACCCGCATCTAACGAGGAGGACTGCTTCACCGACCTGGGCCGCCGACCATCCCAGTGGACGCCTTCTCCTGGCCAGTTCTAAGCAGTTGATCTTTTTGCGGGTGCCTGCCAGCGTGCTGTGGACCGGTTTAACTTTTCCAGGCGTCCCTGTCGACTCAACATCTCCCCAGCCGAACTTTCGGTCCCTCGATCTCTACGACGCCGCACTGACATCATTA
>NC_068985.1:64601951-64602513 GCF_001194135.2 Octopus bimaculoides
AGTGGCCATGATAACAAGAATGGGCCCAAACTATGCGAACCTGTCGTTGGCTATGTTGAGGCCCAAATATTCTCAAGTTTCACTGGTCCCACTCTCGAACTATATGGCCGTTATATTGATGACTGTATCGGTTCCACCTCGCTCTCCCGCGAACATCTAGACTCCTTCCTCTCTTTTGTCAAATCTTTCCATCCTGCCCTCCACTTCTCTTGCACTATCTCTGACACTTCTGTCTCCTTTCTTGACATATCGGTCAGCGTCCATCACTCCACTCTTACCACCTCCATCCACTACAAACACTCTTATCTCAACTTCTCCTCCTCCCACCTAAACATACAAAGCTTTCCATCCCCTATTCCCAATTCCTCCGTCTACGCAGGCTCTGTAGTGACAACCATGACTTTGAGACTCAGTCTCAACTCATGGCTCGCCACTTCTTCACGTAGATATCCCCTCACCACTATCCACACCGTCCTTGCCAGAGCACGTTCCGTGGACCGTGCATCTGCTCTCTCTCCCCGAACCTGCCTTGCCATCTCCCGCCTCCCTTTTCCCCTCACCT
>NC_068985.1:64603513-64604099 GCF_001194135.2 Octopus bimaculoides
TCCCATCTCTTACACCCTCTCCCACATACCCCACTCTCTACCTACACACATACCCCACCTACCCCAACCTCTGTCTACCCACATACCCCAACTCTACCCCACCCCAGCCAAACCACGCCCTACCCGTGCTTTCCCCACTCTCGCCTCCCCCACCTCTCAACACCGCGCTACACCATACCATACAACACATCACATCACACCACCACGCACACACCAGCACTGACCAATCCCCATCCCTACATTTTCACACCTTCACACCTACATAGACACACGCATACGTTAAGATCACCAGCATTCTCTCTCACACACGCACCTTCGTTTTGGGATCACTACTACTTTGTTATCTCCCCTTCTTAACTCACCTGTGTGACCCTTCTGTCCGGCATTCGCCATGATAGATCGTTGACCACTACACACATTTTTGTCTCTCCTTGCTTCTCTCCTTGTTTCTTTCCGTGTTCCTTTCTGTAGAAGAGCGTAGGCTCGAAACGTTAAAGACTTTCTCAATTCCCGAGCGTTATACTAATACATCCATTTGTTTTCCACACCACCTTTCTTTGTCTGTTGTTTTTTTTGTGAATTCTCC
>NC_068985.1:64604141-64607840 GCF_001194135.2 Octopus bimaculoides
TATATATATATATATATTAATAGTAATGGTAAGACACCAAAAGAATGAATGAGACCTCGATATTATGTAAATAGAGGAATTCAGCTGTAATATAATATGTGACAATTATTCGGTTGCCATAATAAAACTCCGAGTTTCGGATGTTGGGGCGGAAAACTGCTCCGGCATCTCGTCAGTTATCGAGGCAATAAAAAAATGCTATGAAAATGACCGTTAAACAAAGGGAAATTACGATATAATTGACAGTTATTAAGACAAAAAAGCTATTAGAATGACTGTTAAATAAGGGGAACAGGAAGTAAGAATGCTCATAAAAATCTCGTAAGTGTGCATGTACATACATACACATGCGCGCACGCATACCTACGTTCATCTGCCTATATGCATATGCTTACTCACACTCGCATGAAAGGCATTCATGCACGCCCACACATACGCCTATATATGCACATATATATGCAACCATGCATGTACACGTATGCATATCCGCCCACACAAACGCGCGCACACGCACACACATGCACACACCCATACGCGCACAATTATATTCAAAACACGTCTAGAATACACACATGCTATATATTCATATGCTTACTCACACTCGCGTGAAATGCATGCATGTACGCCCACATATATATATGCAACCATACACATGTATATATACATGTACATATATACATACCAACACACACGCATGCACGCACACACACACACACACGTGTATATACCCATACGTACACAAAAAGTTTATATACACGTCTATATACGCACATGCACAAGAAAAATGCAGGGTGAACGGTAAAATGCAGAATAAAATGTGTAAAAATATATAAAGCAATAAAAATATACAAAACTATATATATAAATATGTAAAATATGTATATATATATATATATATATATATATATATATATATATATATATATAATTATAGAGAGATAAAATGCTTGTACGTGGACACAATATAAAAAGCAGGTTCTATCTGTGATCTTGGAGGGGGGGAACTAAAAACGTAACAAAAAATTAGCCATAAGTGGACATGATCCAAAAAGTTCAGTTCTTGAATTTAGACATGTAGCGGGGGTCTAAGCTGCTTTTCCAGATGAGCCATCTTTCCATATCACAAAGACCGCACTTTCCACCGCCGTTGGTGTAAGTCTTGCTCCCATATATGACTACTAATTTTACAAATATAATCGCACACAACACAGAAAAACCACAAAATGAAACCAGCTGTTCATGCAGGGATAAAAATTTGTGCCTGCTAAATGGAACATGCATGCTCGAGACCATCATTCATGAAGCCACCATAGACTCTACAACCACTAAGGACACAGTTTCGTCAAAGAAATATGTGGGTCTCACGGAGGGGAATTTTAAGGCCAGGTTCAACAATCACACCTTGAGCTTCAGGCACTGGAATAAAAGAAAAACGACTAAATTATCCAATCATATGTGGTTCTTAAAAAAGATAAAGGTGTCAGTTACAACATCCATTGGAAGATCTTAGCTAAGTGTAAGCCTTACACCAACGGCAGTGGAAAGTGTGGTCTTTGTGATATGGAAAGATGGCTCATCTGGAAAAGCAGCTTAGACCCCGCTATATGTCTAAATTCAAGAACTGAACATTTTGGATCATGTCCACATATGGCTAAATTTTTATTACGTTTTTGGTCCCCTCCCCCAAGATCACAGATAAAACCTGCTTTTTATATTGTGTCCACGTACAAGCATTTTATCTCTCTATATTTTTATATATATTTTTTACATATTTATATATATATTTTTATATTTTTACACAATTTTTCTCTGTATTCTATTGTTCACCCTGCATTTTTCTTATGCATGTGCGTATATAGACGTGTATATGAACTTTTTGTGCGCATATGGGTATATACACGTGTGTGCGTGTGTGCGGGTATGTATCTATGTACATGTGTATGGTTGCATATATATGTGGGTGTACATGCATGTGTTTTAAGCGAGTGAGTGAGCATGTGCATATTTTAGACGTATTTTGAATATAATTGTGCGCGTATGGGTATGTGCACGTGTGTGTGTGCGCGCACGCGCGTGCGGATATGCATACGTGTACATGCATGGTTGCATATATATGTGCATATATAGGCGTATGTGTGCATGTGCATGAATGTGTTTCACGCGAGTGTGAGTAAGCATATGCATATAGGCACATGTACGTAGGTATGCGTGCACACATGTGTATGTATGTACATGCGCGCTTACGCGATTTCTATGAGTATTTTTACTTCTTTACTTTTTTACTTTTTCCCCTTCGGTTTTTTTCCCCTTATTTAACGGTCATTCTAATAACTCTTTTGTCTTAATAAGGGTCAATTACATAGTAATTTCCCTTTGTTTAACGGTCATTTTCATAGCATTTTTTTATTGCCTCGATAACTGACGAGATGCCGCCGTTACGTTCTGAGTTCAAATTCCGCCGAGGTCGACTTTGCCTTTCATCCTTTGGGGTCGATTAAATAAGTACCAGTTACGCACTGGGGTCGATATAATCGACTTAATCCCTTTGTCTGTCCTTGTTTGTCCCCTCTATGTTTAGCCCCTTGTGAGCAATAAAGAAATAATAATAATAATAATAATAATCATTATTATTATTATTATTGCTGTTGTTGTTGTTGTTGTTGTTGTTGTTGTTGTTATTATTATTATTTTTATCATTATTATTATTATTATTATTTAAAGGTCACAATACATGTATTAAAGCGCTACTAATAGTTTCATATGCTGAGGGAATTCAAACATATTCTTCTGGCGCAAACCACATATCATAACAAACTAAAAAATTGGATAAATAGAAGAAACGCGATGAAGCCGAGAAGGCAGCATATAGAAAATGCAGACAGTAAACAACGTGTAGTGACGCTTTATAGCAGACGACATTTCCGGAGATTTTATCCACGCATGCGCAGGGACTAGTTCCGGAAGGAATACAGGAAGAGTCTCATGCACATGCGTAGTCATCGATATCCAAACGTTCCCGCTTCTTTCACCCTCTTCTTTCGCTGGCCGACGAAGGGCCTAGACGTCGCAGCAGCCTCTCTCCAACAACCCAACTCTGGAGCTACACAAATAACCACGAACTTCATTGACGGCGTCTCAGTAACCAAAGGGCGAAGTGCTGCCGAATTCTATTGTAATAGATATTGTTGTGTTGATAGTTCAGAATCTGCGTTCCGTTGTTTCTTCAAGAAATTTAATGTACGGAAGCGGAGTACACCTAATGGTGTATAACCACTTCCCTACAACTGGTGACCCTGACGTGATTCAAACACGCACCCGACGTGATTCGGTATAACCACTTCCCTACAACTGGTGGCCCCGTGAAGAACAAATGCAGCCGAAAACTCTGGACTACCGACCACAATAATTACACGAAGCGTCGCCTGGCTCTCAACATGCTCGTCACATAGAAGACAAGAATAACAACTTTCTCTGCATAGGTTTTGTTTCGACTGTCGCACAACACAAAGGAAAAGAACTCACCGACACAATGGACACCCACAATTCACTTTCGACCTACCAGAGAATGCAATGCAAACCTATGCACAGATCCACCAGAGAAACCGCTGACATAAGTAAATACAGCATTTCGAACAGCTATCCGACCAAGAACTAACCGGATAACTCTATGGAAACCCACACGAGCAACGTTTTTCGACA
>NC_068985.1:64609785-64610547 GCF_001194135.2 Octopus bimaculoides
GACGTCGCAGCAGCCTCTCTCCAACAACCCAACTCTGGAGCTACACAAATAACCACGAACTTCATTGACGGCGTCTCAGTAACCAAAGGACGAAGTGCTGCTGAATCTATTGTAATAAATATTGTTGTGTTGATAGTTCAGAATCTGCGTTCCGTTGTTTCTTCAAGAAATTTAATGTACGGAAGCGGAGTACACCTAATGGTGTATAACCACTTCCCTACAAACGGAAAACAAAACTAAAGTGTCAAAAGAGTGCAAATCCTGTTCAGATCTAAAATCCCTAACTCTCTATTAAACTTCAGGTCATAAATTTTCAGTGGTTGTATGCATATATATAAATATATTCTGAAGAATTGGAAAAGTTCGCCTATTCCTGACTGATCTGTTATCTTTCCAGCCTTATCATTTAAGGCCTAAGGAGGATAACACTTTTTACAAATAATACATTTCTAAATCTCTCAGAGAGATTTATGCAACAGTGATACGATGAAGTAGTTGTATGCTGTCAACTTAATGTGACAGTCCCTTGAAGGGAATAATACTACAGTTGGTTAGACCTAGGAAGCTGCACTGCTTCCTGTCGGCCTTGACACATTTCCTGTGTCCTTATGTTTACAAGGGGGAGACAAGCACCTCCACCCAACTAATCCTGCATCCAGAGACATGTTTCTGAGTCCAGACTGATGACGAGCAAAGACTCAAAATGTCTCTGGATGCAGGCCTAGCTGGGTGGAAGTGCTTGTATCCCCCTTGTAAACATAA
>NC_068985.1:64616255-64617969 GCF_001194135.2 Octopus bimaculoides
TGTGTGTGTGTGTGTGTGTGTGTGTGTGTGTGTGTTTGTGTGTGTGTGTGCGCGCGCGCAATTAAGCCATTGGCAGACTACTGTCCCAAGATAATATATCCGGGGGACTTTTGCTGAAAGAACATACACACATACACACACATATGCACACATACTTGACGTTGGTAACAAATAACATGGTCAGTGCTACCCAAAGCAATCACAATGTGTATTTATTCAAGGTCTTGCTGATAAATTGAGACAATTTTTACGATACTTAAAACTGGTTATAAATAGTAATAGACTGATATAATTTTAATGTAACATTTATTACAACAAAAATATTTATCACTCAATATAGCCGCCACACTAGAAAGAAAATTTTTTGCAGCTGTTGCAACCTCCGCCTTTTTGATTTTGCGTGTCGCACGCACGATGCAGGTCTTCAAACTGTTGACACTCAAGTGTGGCGAAGCATTGGTCCTTGCTTGAAGTACACCCCATAAAAAGTAACCGAGAAAGTTGAGATCTGGTCTATTACTAGGCCAGATAATTGTCTTCACAAAAAATGACACTTTTTCACTGCTTAAGTTAACTGCTTAAAATTGGTTTCAATTTATCTGCAACACCCTGTATATATGTGTATGGGTGTCTATGTGTGTATACATTCTTTTAATTTTGATCTTGCTACTGTTCTCGACATTATTATTGTTTTTGTAGTTATTATTGACATTGTTTTTGCTCTATTATTTCTTTCATCTTTCTAGGGAAATACCCTAGAGAATTTTATGACCAGCTTCATAGATAGATATTTTGTTTTTTTTTAAAATTATTTTTTCTTTGTTCTTGTTTTGGGAAGTAAAGTAGTAAATAGATTAGCAAAGACAGGATTTCTAGCAACATTTTTCAGGGTGTTTTTTAATCTGAGTGCGCCATTACAAAGGTGTCCACATTGCAACAGGGGTCCACATTGCAACAGGGGTCTACACTGGAAACTACTAGTCTAAAACAATTTTTTTCATGATCCCTGAAAAATCACTGTGCCAATTCACTACCTTGTATCTGAGGACTCTTTGTTTTGGATTGACCCTCTGTTTTAATTTTTTTTTTGTCCATGTTTGTTTCCTCGTAAGACATAGCCACCAGGTGATGGGGTGGTATGACTCTTTGGGTAGTATTTTTTGTTTTCTTTGTTCCTTTGTTTATTTGTAACTAGTCACAAGAAACGCCCGACAATCGAATGGAAGCATTTAATTAGTGTAAAGTAATAAATGTCCTTAAAGTCGGTAGATCTGACTTGCAGAACAAAGCACGACACAAGAGGAAGCACCTACGCTGAAATAGAGTTGAAAAAGTTTTCAAATTCATAAATATTAAGAGTGATTTTAAGTAATATCTTCTGAATATGGAAAATTGTTACCTAATGAATGTATGGGGTACAATATATATTATATTATATGTATATAATATATTATATTATATTATATATATATGTGTATATATATGTATGTATATATATATATAAATATTTATTTATTTATTTATGTGTGTCTTTGTGTCTGTATTTGTCCCTCCCCACCATCACTTGACAACCGATGTTGGTATGCTTACGTCTTCGTAACTTAGCGGTTGGGGAAAAAGAAAGCGATAGATAAGTACCAGGCTTACAAAGAATAAGCGATGGGGTCGATTTCTTCGACTAAAAGGCGGTGCTCCAGCATGACCGCAGTCAAAT
>NC_068985.1:64619563-64620902 GCF_001194135.2 Octopus bimaculoides
TGGCCACAGTCAAATGACTGAAACAAGTAAAAGAGTAATATATATATATACATACACATTACACATACATGCATAGAGAGAAAGAGAGAGAGAGGAAGAGAAGGAGGGAGAGGAAAAGTGAAACAAAGGGATGGGGAACGTTTGGTTGGTTACAAATAGTAGTTATTCCAAAAAATGTTGATAACAAAGGTGATGGAATTTTGTCAATAGAAATCATATAAAAGGAATATAACAGTCAAATTTACATTGATAGACATGCACACATACATACGCACACACACGCACAATCTCCCTGTAATGTTCTTCACACGAGACTGATGAGATGAGCTGGTAAGAGTAAGATGTGAATATGCGCGCGCGCACACACACACACACACACACACACACACACACACACGTACGCACACACATCATAATGTTTCTCCCTCTCTATTACAGTCGTTGTCCACTGACCAATCAGCATAACCACACTAAAACCCACCAGCACCATCATTTCTCAAAGTGGCAATATAACGTCCAGATTCATTTCTGTCACACCTCCTCTATTTTTCTTTCTTTCTTCTTTTCTTTCCTTTTCTTTATTTAATGCGGCAATGTATGTATGTATGTATGTATGTATGTATGTATTGAAGAAAGAACCAGTTGTTGGTCTTTTGCTGACCTCAGTAATCTGCCTGTGTTGTTTTAGAGGTTAAAAGACGGACATAACATTAATATTATTTTCCAATAGCTACAATCTACATGGTGAAGAAGAAATGAAAAGTGTATGCCTGTACGTTTGAATGCGTCGGTGAATTTCAGTAATCACCACTCCGTGATTTAGGTAACATATTTATAGCATCTCCGGCCTCTATCTACCAAAGGTATGTATTTCAACATTTTTTTATCAAGTATTTAGTCATCTATTATCCAATTTAATCAATTTGTCAACCATAATTACATATATTTAATGCAGTCCTGAGTATAATACAACTCTTAGATTCTAATATACATAGACGCTTACACATACATACATACTCTCTTTTACTCTTTTACTTGTTTCAGTCATTTGACTGCGGCCATGCTGGAGCACCGCCTTTAATCGAGCAAATTGGCCCCAGGACTTATTCTTTGTAAGCCTAGTATATGTAATCTGGGTATACCCCACCTTTTAAATTTTGTTTTTTTTTTACGGAATCCTATGTTTCAGACCATGGAGATTCCGATTCTGAAAAAAAAATTTACAAAAATCTCAATTTCAAAATTTCGATTCCCCCCGCCCCTGGTTTTTATATAGATCCACAGGGTAAACCTAACCCTAACTCAAACCCTAACTCAAACCCTAACCCTAACCCTGACC
>NC_068985.1:64621433-64621798 GCF_001194135.2 Octopus bimaculoides
TATATATATATACACATATATATGACAGGCTTCTTTCAGTTTCCATCTACCAAATCCACTCACAAGGCTTTGGTCGGCCTGAGGCTATAGCAGAAAACACTTGCCCAAGGTGCCACGCAGTGGGAATGAACCCAGAATCATGTGGTTGGTAAGCAAGCTACTTACCACACAACCACTCCTGCGCCTATACATACATACATTTTTTCTTTTTTTGGACTATCATGCTATTAGCTGTCAGAAGTGAAAGTGCTCACTGCTAGTGAAGTATCTGTCTGTCTGCCTGTCTGCCTGCCTGCCTGTTGCTGGCCTGTCGAATCTTTGGCTACTGACAGCTAATACCATGACTGGCCGGAGCGAGCTATATG
>NC_068985.1:64621898-64622773 GCF_001194135.2 Octopus bimaculoides
GTTGTTTTGCACAAGCATTTCTATAGCCAATTAGACGAATGAAATTTACGAACGCTTCATAATGTTACGCAAAACAGCCTTCAGACTTTCCCTATTAATTTCATCGTCTTTTGAATTATGAACATATTTACATCATAAGGGTTTTTTCGTAGTAAGGCTTTCTTTTTTTAGTTCATTTTCACCTAGCAAGACTTATCGTAGATGGCGTAATAAGTCACACCCGGACAAGGTCGGGTTATACTGCTAGTACATATATACATATATATACATATACACACACACATATGCATACATACATATATATATACATATACATATATATATACATATACATATATATATATATATATATATATATATATACACATAAATATATATACATATACATACCCATGCACATATATACACACATACACACACATATATACACACATTTCCACGTATGCACATGTATATGAACGGATGTACGTATAAGTAAATAGAGCAATAGCAAAACTAAAAATGCTAAAACTCAGACCCTAATACCCGATCATAACAAAATTCAGCTATAGGAGAAAATAAACAATGAAATAATCTAAACCAAAAATAAGTATGTTTGCGAAGGTGAACACATCTGAACCCATTATAGTTTATGCTTTGAAAATAGAATAAAAAACAACTCAAGATTGCACAAGTTGCAATACCTCCTACCCTTATCGTAAGGGAAACCCCTCCCAATAAGACCATTCTAACGAAAAATTCTTATTTTGTTCTTTTAACCCCCAAATAAACCTACTAAGACTAGTACTAGCTATTTTACTCTTATCTCTAAACGTATTAAAGTGACAAGAAATTCTCCTACAAATCTTATCCAAAGAACAACCCACATAAACACT
>NC_068985.1:64623592-64630829 GCF_001194135.2 Octopus bimaculoides
AGAGGATTCCAAGGTGGCAAACACAAACCAAGACAGGAAAAAATGGACAGTGAAAACAACATTCAAAAGCCGTACGGCCAAACGCAAATCTGAGGTAGAACGCTAGTAGTTCGTCTTGCCTTCACAGCGGCTGGAGTGAAAAGAAAGTTGACCACAGGTCACACGAGAGCAGAGAGGATGGTGGAGGGAGGAAGTGGAACAAGGAGGAAGGGACAGAAGCAGTGAAGTAGAGGCCAGGACAGAGGGGTAGATAGGAAGATAGAGGAAGACAGATGGATAAATAGATAGAGAGGATGGTGGAGGGAGGAAGGGACAGAAGGGTATAGCAGTGAAGTAGAGGCCAGGACAGAGGTATAGATAGAAAGATGGAGGAAGACAGATAGATAAATAGATAGATAGTCAGATAGATAGATAGATAGATAGAAAGATAGTCACGTCAGAATAATAGTAGACTTACTTGCAAAAAAGGACGTGTGCGTTCAATATATATATATATGTATGTATGTATGATCGTGATAGTTACCAGCGTTGCCTTACTGGCACTTGTGCCGGTAGCACGTGAAAAGACATTCGAGTGAGGCCGTTACCAGTGCTGCTGGACTGGCTCCTGTGCAGGTGGCACGTAAAATATACCATTTTGAGCATGGCCGTTGCCAGTACTGCCTCACTGACCTGTGTCGGTGGCACGTAAAAGCACCCACTACACTCTCGGAGCGGTTGGCGTTAGGAAGGGCATCCAGCTATAGAAACTGCCAAATCAGATTGGAGCCTGGTGTAGCCATCTGGTTTCACCAGTCCTCAGTCAAATCGTCCAACCCATGCTAGCATGGAAGACGGACGTTAAACGATGATGATGATGATGATGATGATATATATATATATATATATATACTTGAAATTTATAGAAACACATAAGACGAAGACGGGTGTATGAACAACAAGCAGGTGTATTAGTTTGTCGCTCGGGAAAATGAGTCTTTTACGTTTTGAGTCTACACTCTTCAACAGAAAAGAATAAGAGAAAATAAGCAGAGAGAGAATAAAAAAAAGCTTGTGGATTTAGCAGTCAAGCATGGTGATTGGTTGAAAAAAAAAGGTTCAATAGAAGAGGTTGAAAGAAGAGGAGATAATAAAGCATTGGTGATCCCAAAACGAATGTGCATGTGTGTGTAAGTGTGTGTGTGTGGGTAGGAGCTAGTAACTTTGACATGTATGGATGTGTGTGTGTGTGCGTTTGTAATGTGTGGGTGTGTGGACGGTGATGTGTGGTGTGGGTGCTAGGAAGTTGTCAGTGTTAGTGTGTGTGGAGTGGTGTGGGGATATGGGTGGTGTGTGGGAATGGGTGTGGGTGAAAGGAGTATCAATGAAGAGAGAAGGTGGGTAGGAGTGAGGAGAGGAGAGGTGGGTAGGAATGAAGAGAGGAGAGATGGGTAGGAGAGAGGAGAGGTGGGTAGGAGTGAGGAGAAGAAGTAGGTGTCAGATGAAGAGAGGAGAGAGGAAAGTCAGATGAAGAGTGGAGGAGAGTTAAGCCCATGTGGCGTAAAGGGGGGAAAAGAGAGATTAATTTCTGTTCATGGCGAGGGCAAGAGTCTGGATGGCCCCTGTGCAAAAGACAATCCGAACACAGACAGGTGTTGTAGTGAATGACCGGTAGAGCAGAAATGACGTGAGACCGGGGTATCATAACACAATAATATTATCTTCCAATGGAATAAAGTACCATAAAGGTAGAATTATAAATAGGAAATAGTGGTTCAACAAGGTACCAATTTTTGCTGGAAATTGGTACTTTGTCGAACGATTACTGACTGCTATCAGTCAATAATCATTCAATACTAGGTAATGGTTCTCTGAAAGTAAAGAGGCAAAGATGTGTGCAGGCGGCGAATATAAAAAATTTTCATCTTACCTCAAGGAAGAATGCCAGAGAAAAGGACAACCTAGTGTTCAGAGTTTGAACTTTTCAGAATATGTTTGTAATTCTACCACTACAGTGCTTTATTTCGCTGCAAAATAATACTGTATTGTAATAATATTTATATTTTTATATAAAACTTTTTCACTGATCTTGGTTCTGTTTATGGCTGAGGCTATTGACCAAGTATATAGGCATTGACGTAGTGGACATTTTAAATTTAGTCTCTTTGGTGCACCTAGGTGACAAGGATCAACCAGTTTTATGATAACAAACGAATTCTGAAAAGTTCGAAACTCAAGTACTAGGGTGTCCTTTCTCTGGCGTTCTTCCTAGAGATAAGACAAAGTCTTTTATAATTGCCACCCACACACATCTTTGCCTCTATAATTCAGTGAAGCTTTACCTAGCATTGAACAATTATCGACTGCTATTTTCAGCAAAAAATGGTACCTTGAGCCAGAAAATGCTAAACTAATTTTATCATGAAGAACATTTTAGTACCAGTTTCAGTCTTGGCGATTTTTTCAACTTCGAGTAAAGCATGAAAAACAATTAAATTGTGGAAAAATTAAATGAAATGTTTTTTTTTAATATTTCCATAGTTTTTGAATGCAAGGGGCATTTTCCTTTTTTCTGTCTATCTCTGTCTCTCTCTCTTTTACTCATGGTACATTGGTGTAGTTTTGTATGTTTCGCTATAAATCAATAAACAGTAAATAGTTTTTAAATTTTACAAATTTTGGGCAACTTTAGCCAATCGAAAGCCACAAATATATAAGTGCCTGTTTCCATAGTAACGAACCAAAACGTTACCACGTCATTTTTCACTTAAAGCACATGAGGTATGAGGTGGTCATGAGATGTACTAAAAATAATAGCTAAATAGGCATGCACTAATTTTTTTTTCTGGGTTTTGCATAATTGTATGAATTCCCATGTGTAGAATACAAATTCACAAATATTCTCTGAAAAAAGTCACGAGGATTATATGGCATGCATAAAGCAGAATGCTGCCAATATTTCATTTGTTTACAATTTGATATTAAAACACGTGCTACTGTTGCAGCGTTGAGAACACATGCAGTCACACAGAAAAATGTCAAATTCCAAATCCTGTTTTCTGGCTGGGTAAAAATAATGGAACTTTAAACCTCTGTAACTCTTTAAAGAAATTTTTCTGAAGCAAGTGAATTAGGCCCTGAGATTCAGCATAGAAAATTACATAAATACACCAAATTTTAAAATTTTCACTTATTTTAAAGTTCAGCCAAACAGAAAACGGCCTAGAATAGTTAATTTTTTTTTTTTTTACCGACATAAGTACAGGCGTAGTTATGTGGTACTAAGCTAGCTTCACAACTACATGATTCTGGGTTCAGTCCCACTGTATGGCACCTTGGGCAAGTGTCTTCTGCTATAGCCTCGGACTTACCAGAGCTTTGTGAGTGGATTTGGTAGACAGAAATTGAAAGAAGCCCGTCATGTATACATATATATATATGCGTGTGTGTGTGTGTCTTTGTGTCTGTGTTTGTCCCATCACCACTGCTTGACAACCAGTGCTGGTGCGGATATGTCACTGTAATTTAGTAGTTCAGCAAAATTCCATTTCAAAAAAGTCCTGGGATTGATTCATTTGACTAAAACCTTTCAAGACAGTGCCCCAGTATGGTCGTGGTCAAATAACTGAAACAAGTAAAAAATAAAAGATGCATATATACAATACACATATGATAATAGCTGTTCTTTTGAGATGAATAAACTCTTGTTGTGGATACCTTTACTTCAGTTGAGTTTTGTTTTAACTCTGCATATTTTATTTTTAAGTTGACAATACAGAGAGAGACAGACAGACAGACAGACAGAGACAGAGAGAAGTAAATAGAAGGTTGTAAAGTGAATAAAATAGGGTTTGCCAGAAACTCAATTATTAACTCTTGGAATCCTTTTATTTTGTTTCAGGTTAATGGAAATGGAAAATACTCCACCATATTTGAGCAAGACAACTGAGCTGGACTGGAAAAGCCAACTCCAATCTCATCACAGTCGGAGAAGGACAAGATGCATAAATGATATTCTGATAAAAGAAAAATCAAGTCAGTTGGGTCTTAATGATTTCTCTTTTAACACTTTGTTTAATAGTCCTGGGATTCTTCTTAAGGGAAGTTACAGCTACACTAGTAGTGTCTTGTCAGACTTGTCACCAAGCCCAACATCATCAAGTGATGAAAATTTTCTAACGATGAATTTAATGGATACTGTTAATAAAGTGTTCAAGAAACGTAGTCAATCGGTACCTGCCTTACTACGTATTGACATATACCAAGACCGTGCCATGCGGCTGATGAGGAAACGTCACGGCAAAATATTTGAAAAACGGAAAGTTCTTGATGATGATACATTTAATTCCTTTGATAATTCACCAAATGACATGCAAGAATTTTCCCTCAGTAGCCCACAGGATTTTGCATTTACCTTTGATTATAATGAAATCAACAAATTAAACAAGGAGTTACTTTCTATGGACAATAATATTGAGGAAAGTTTGAGTGCTGAGAAATTCCCTGAAAGTCCAGAGAGAGTTTTATTTTTTACTGACTCTGAAAACAACAATATTTTCCATATAACACCCAGTATGGTAAAGTCCTTTGAAATCCAACGAGAAATCCGTCATAAAAGACGGAAAAACAAAGGAACACATAGTTTTGATGACACTTGTTTACATAGAGAATCTTGCTGAATTTTGGGCAGCATACATTTGGCATGAAAGAGAGTCATTCCACAAACTTTGTAATCTAAATAATGTTATTAAATCAGGAAGATTCACACACACACATGCACACACACACATGCATGCACACACAAATCTATTCACATAAAAGAAACATATTTAAAGCATGTGTACGTATGTACATAGCTACATACATATATACAAAGCCATAGCTGACCTGACTTCACTGTGGGCCACCATCTTGATGTTAAATACAAGGAGTGATTGCATTATTAAAGATAGAATACAGTATCGCAGAGGTATATTCCAAGGGGACAGCCTCTCTGTGATGTTTATGCTTTCTGGAAACTCCTTGTCATTCATGTTAATGAAGTCTGAAGGATATCTCACTGGTTCACAAGGAAAAAGAAATACCAAAATTATACACCGTTTCTTTGTAGATGACTTGAAAATATATGCAAAGAATATGTTATAGGTACCATGGGGTGGATGAAAAGATATCTTACTATGGCACCTGTAAAGAATATTACAGCTGAATAAAGAAAATGTGGACCTCAGAACTCTCTGCATCCAATAAAACTGTGGCCCACAATTTGTTTGCAATGCCAGTACTCAACCAAATATGTTAGTAGAAATATCAACCTGATGCACAAAAGCGACAGACACACAGGAAAAGCAGCAAAATGTGATAACCGATGCATAACAGTTGTCTGAACTATTGAGGAATCTACAGCTACTCTCTCCAGATTACAAGTTCAAGGTTATTGGGGAACTGAGATATATAAAACACCGCCTAAATACCAGTCTTGAGAAATTAGGCTTCTCAAGAGGAGAAAGCTGTTCTGAAGGCTGCAGATCCAATCCATCACTGGAACTGTAAAAATCTGTAAAACTTTCCAGAAGATAATCATTCAAGTATATATGAGCATGTAACTATATGCACGAGAATACATACATAAAACAAAACATATAAATCTACACATATACATACATACACAAATACCCTGTTGATGTTGTTGAAATTCCAACAAAGGAACCTTGGATCTAGATTAGAAACCAGCCCTTCCTCTATTGGTAAGAAATCTTGAAATAAAACTGAATAATGACATACATACCAGGGCTGGATTAAGACCTATGGAGGCCCTAAGCACTTAAAAGATTTTGGTGTCCCTATATATATGTATTTCTAAGTATAAACAATAATAAACCATAAAATAATTTTTTTATTTTTCAAAATGAAACTAAAACTAACAATAAATGGAAAATAATGTCTATTTTTCTATACTTCCACTTTATCTACATTTATAAAGTTTTCTCTTCCTTTTTTTAATTGCAAAGTTTTTGATTAGATCTTTACTATGACACCATGGACATGTAGCAAACTCATAAGATGCGAAGAGAGAACGTAAGTTCGTTTGCCCAAACATGAGAAATTATTGATTTCTCATTGGTTAAAAATTACTACCCATATACGAATTATCAACTTTGTTGAAGAAATCTTTCACGGGGTTACGGTTCTATGATTCGTGTATGAGTAGTTATAAAAACCCTGATTTTCGGCAAACTCTCCAGTGATCGTTGGACAGCCACTCAAATCCACGACACTCACTCTTTTGAGTATCAGCTAATATATATATGCCATGTTCAATACTCAAATCTGACAATATTGAACTGTTGTGAAACCTTATAGCTAGAATGAAAAATTAGTTAATATAAAATTTAAGTCGTAATTCTCTACGACGAAATGACTTGTTTCTAAATGTTATATAAATGTCCAAAAAAATGTATATAATAAATTAATGTAGAAACTTAATTCTGTTTACTTCTCGTTTCTTTCAACTTGTTCAATTTATTTCTGTATATTAACGAAACTATTTTTTTATGTGTAACGGTAAAAAAAATATCTATATCTTCAACATACATGTACGTATGACCGCACGTTCAGCGTCTTGGTATGTATACATCATAACATTTACGCAGCCTAAACTAAGAGTTATGCTTAGTGATAAATACTTATAATTAAGTTATAAGTAACGAGATTATCATTATAGCTTTTAATTAAGAAACAATATTTGTTATAACTTACGAATGAAAACATTGTAAATAAAGATATAGTATATCACACACTTCAACGACCTGTGATAACAACACATAAAAAAACTGGTGACTTTCCGGCGTGATTTCGTAGAATAAACACCACATCGTAAATTGGTGATTTAGCAAAAACTACATAAAATTTTATATAGAATATAAACAGTTTATTTTACAAATTTTAATAACAGAAATATTTGACATTAAAGGTTGAAAGGAAAAGAACGCTGAAGGAAGGAAACTATAGAAAAATTTTAACTGCACTTTCTAGCAATATAGAAATAATATTTAGAGCTGTTCAAAGCTTAATAACATAACGTAAAATTTTTTTTTTCTTTCTGAAAAATTTAAAATATATGAATGGAGCAGAATTTGAAGGAATTCGAGATGTCCTATTTTGATAGGAATTATACACAAGCTTCAGTAATTGTATTACCATCTCCTCCTTGGACGGGAGACACATTAATCTGGTTGGCACAACTAGAGGCAAGCTTTAA
>NC_068985.1:64631074-64633122 GCF_001194135.2 Octopus bimaculoides
CCTCAAAGAGGTTTTCTTTACTAAATTGCCTTACAAGACACAAACCTTGCTTTCGGCTGTGAAAAATCAAAACTCTCTTCAACAATTGGCAGATTTAGCAGATGGCATTTTGGAATTGTCATCTAGAGAGTCTGTAAATACAATTCCTTCAATCTCTGATGAAATACAAGCATTGAAGGAGAGTTATGAAAAACAATTTGAGTTATTGACAAAGAAAATTGAAAGTCTTCAGTTCGAAAGAGATAGTCACTCAAATACAAGAAACACAAGATGACGAAGGAGATCGAAAAGTCCCAAAAGAAACGCCATATGCTGGCACCATTCAAAGTTTGATGACAAATCTTATCGCTGTGTGAAACCACGTTCATTTAATTTTCTGACAAAAAGAAAGTCGGGAAACTTCTCAACCACAAATTAAGTGCGACGAAATCTGTGGATAGCTTAAATAAAAGTCGTGTATTTTTTGTTTTTGACACGATCTCGAAAGAAAGGTTTTTGGTTGATACAGGAGCAGCTTGTTCAATTTGGCCTGTAAAACTTTTAAAAGAAAAACCAAAGCCTGTATATTTGACTCTTCAAGCAGCTAATCAATCTGAAATCCAAACATTTGAAGAGATTAGCCTAACTCTCAATATAAATCTATGAAGAGAATTTAAATGGATCTTCATAGTAGCAGATCTGCCTTACCCAATATTAGGGGCAGATTTTCTCGCACACTACAATTTAATGGTAGATATAAGGAAACAAAAACTGATAGACACAGAAACTTCATTAAAAGTCCAAGGAATGAGATGCAGAGAGGTCACAGACAGTCCATTGTATTTCATAGCATCCTCAGAAAATCGGTATCACAGGTTGTTGAATAATTATCCTAAAATTACGACACCATTAGCTCTAAATACCAAGTGTATGCATTCAGTAACACATCACATTATCACACAAAGACCGCCAAGTTTTTCCAAGCCGAGAAGACTATCTCTGGAAAAATTGAAGATTGCAAAGGCCGAGTTTAGTCATATGTTGGACCTTGGTATAATTCGTCCTTCAAGTAGTAGCTGGTCAACGCCGTTAGTTATGGTAAAAAAAAAAATCTCATTGACTGGCGTCCTTGTGGAGATTTTAGACAACTTAATGCAAAAACAAAAGCAGGCAAATATCCAATTCCTCATATTATGGAATTTGCAACTTCTTTGAATGGCTGCACTTGTTTTTCCGAAAATTGATTTAGTTAGAGCATACAATCAAATTCCTGTGGAAGAAAAAGATATACCGAAAACTGCGATTATCACTCCATTTGGGTTGTTTGAATTCCTTCGCATGCCTTTTGGATTGAGGAACGCAGCAAATACCTTTCAAAGATTTATGGACAAAGTAACAAGAAATTTACCTTTCGTATTTGCTTATATTGATGATATCCTCATTGCTAGTCCATCAGAAGAAGCACATGAAGACCATTTAAAACAAGTTTTCAAGAGGTTGACAAAATATGGTATAGTAATAAACCCAGCAAAGTGTGTTTTTGGTGAAACCACTATATCTTTTCTGGGTCATCTTATTGATAAAGATGAAATTAGACCATTGCCAGAGAAAGTTGAAGCTATAAAAAAATTTCCAATACCAAATTCTTTAAGAAAGCTCAGAGAATATTTAGGGATAATTAATTTTTACAGAAAATTTATTCCTAAGGTCACGGAGATCCTATATCCCTTAACTGAGCTATTGAAAAATAGAAGAAAGAAAAACGAACCAATAACTTTAAATGAAAAGCAATTGCAAGCTTTTGAAGATATAAAAGATAAACTTTGTAGAGCAACACTTTTAAACTATCCGGTTCCTGAAGAGAAATTATCGTTGGTAGTTGATGCTTCCGATGTTGGAGTCGGTGGAGTTTTGCAACAATATCATTGTGATTCTTGGCAACCACTATCTTTCTTTTCAAAAAAATTGAAGGCACCAGAAACAAAATACAGCATATTCGGCAGAGAATTGTTGGCAGCTTATTTGTCAATTAAATACTTCAGACATCTTCTTGAAGGTAGGTCATTTAC
>NC_068985.1:64634978-64651973 GCF_001194135.2 Octopus bimaculoides
TATACATGAATTGTAATTTTTTTTTATCACAAAATTGAGAATTTTTATAGTGAAGGGCTAATGTAGCAAACTCATAAGAGGCGGAGAGAGAACGTAAGTTCGTTTGCCCAAACATGAGAAATTATTGATTTCTCATTGGTTAAAAATTACTACCCATATACGAATTATGAACTTCGTTGAAGAAATCTTTCACGGGGTTACGGTTCTATGATTCGTGTATGAGTAGTTATAAAAACTATGATTTTCGGCAAACTCTCCAGTGATCGTTGGACAGCCACTCAAATCCACGACACTCACTCTTTTGAATATCAGCTAATATATATATGCCATGTTCAATACTCAAATCTGACAATATTGAATTGTTGTGAAACCTTATGGCTAGAATGAAAAATTAGTTAATATAAAATTTAAGTCGTAATTCTCTACAACGAAATGACTTGTTTCTAAATGTTATATAAATGTCAAAAAAATGTATATAATAAATTAATGTAGAAACTTAATTCCTTTTACTTCTCGTTTCTTTCAACTTGTTCAATTTATTTCTGTATATTAATGAAACTGTATTTTTATGTGTAACAGTAAAAAAAATATCTATATCTTCAACATACATGTACGTATGACCGCACGTTCAGCGTCTTGGTATGTATACATCATAACATTTACGCAGCCTAAACTAAGAGTTATGCTTAGTGATAAATACTTATAATTAAGTTATAAGTAACAAGATTATCATTATAGCTTTTAATTAAGAAGCAATAATATTTGTTATAACTTACGAATGAAAACATTGTAAATAAAGATATAGTATATCACACACTTCAACGACCTATGATAACACAGACACTTTGAAATTTCTAGTCCTTTGTACCACTTCGAATATTATTTTAGCAAATTTAATGTGATTTTCTTTGTGCCATTAAGCATTTACCATTTCTATGGTCGCCCGCCATTTCCCTTAAAGCTCTAAGCACATGCTTATTTTGCTTAATGGTTAATGTACGCTTACACACATACATACACAGACACACACATATGTACTGATATATTCATTATATCTATATATCTATATGTGAGTGTGTGTTTGTATGTGTATATCATCATCATCATCATCATTTAATGTCTGTTGTCCATGCTGGCATGGGTTGGATGACTTGACCAGAACTAGCAAGCTAGAGAGCTGCACCAGGCTCCAGTCTGATTTGGCATGGTTGCTACAGCTGGATGCCCTTCCTAACACCATCCACTTTAAAGAGTGTGCTGGGTGCTTTTATATGGCACTGCATGTGTACTTTTATATGGCACTGCATGGGTGCTTTTATGTGGCACCACAAGGGCACTCTTACATGATACTGCACAAGAACTTTAATATAGTACCACCATGTAGCACCAGCACCGCCATGTGACACCAGCACAAGACTCTTGCAGGTCAATCCTCTCCACCAGGGGGACCAGGCTTAACTTAACACTTCTGTAGTAGCGCACAGATCTTCTTGAGTACAGCAAGGCATCAGGCATCCCAATTCTTTGTCATCTTGCCTGAAAGGTTCAGTGTCCTGAGGTCATTCTTCACTACTTCTTCATATGTCTTCTTGGGTCTCCCACTTCCACATGTCCCATCTACTTTAGATCAGCACATCTTTATGGGGCTGTCAGCATCCATGCACATCATTTGATCAAACCAGTGCAATCTTCTCTCTTACACACTGCATCTAATTCTTTTTATGCCTAACTACTCTGTCAATACACTAGGATTCTGTCGAACATGAACATTTGCATACTAACCCCATTCCTGTCAAGCCTTCATATATCCTCACACATAAAAGACACCATTTTGAGCATGGCCGTTGCCAGTACCGCCTGACTGGCCTTCATGCTGGTGGCACGTAAAAGCACCCACTACACTCTCTGAGTGGTTGGCGTTAGGAAGGGCATCCAGCTGTAGAAACTCTGCCAAATTAGATTGGAGCCTGGTGTTGCCATCCGGTTTCACCAGTCCTCAGTCAAATCGTCCAACCCATGCTAGCATGGAAAGCAGACGTTAAACGATGATGATGATGATTTAAGGCCCACGTCTCACTACCATATAGAATTTCTGTCCATATACATGCATCATGTAATATTCCTTTCACTTGGAGAAACCTTTCGTAACTAACACATAAAAGTTCTCTGAATTTCCTCCATCCTTTCCTTATTCTAGCTATCACACTCTTCGTGCATCCTCCTTCACTGCTAATTTGGTCCCCTAGGTTGTAGAAATTATCTACTATCTCTAATGAGCTACTGGGGCATTTGAGAGAATCAATTTACTAAGTCTCTATACTTTTTATGGATCCTGTGCATCTTCCACAAATGAACATTACCTCCTTAGATAGCTTTCTACTGCACTTCTTGGGTATACCATATGGAGTTCCTGCCTACACCTTTCCTACAAATCGAATAGGGCCACCTACCTGAAGAGGGTAGGAGCCTGTCTGTTTTCTTGCATACTAAGATCTTTGCTAAATTAACCTTAAGGCTGTTAGATTCCAGCTTTTGCTTCCACACCTGGAATTTCTCTTCTAGCTCTGACACAGAATCTGCTATGAGGACAAGATCATCACCATATAGTAGTTCCCAGGGGGCTGCCTATCTTGAATTCCTCTATTATGGCCTAGAGGGCAATGATGAAAAGGAGGGGACTGAGGATTGAGCCTGTACCCCAAATTTTTCGTTGTACTCATGGTTAACTCTCACCTTACTGACAGTGTCTCTGTACATAGCCTGCACAGCTTTCACCAGCCACTCATCTATCCCTAGCCTCCTCAAAGCTCACCATATCACACTGTGGTGTGATATGGGGGCGAGGGGGCTTTGTAAAAAATGGAAAATGAAAAAAAGAAAACAAAAACACAAAAACTAAAATGTAAAAAGTAAAAAGGTAAAAGAGTTATCCTCCTGTAACCTTAAATTACAAGGCTGGAAGATATCAACAAATTAATCAGGAATAGGCAGAATTTTTTAATTCTTCAAAATATATTTATACATACACTTGCAATACCAAGAGCCTAAATCCAGTTACAACTGTCGTGACTCAAAATCTTGTCCGCTTGATCAATGATGTATGATTAAATCTATCATGTATGAGGTAGAAGTTACTACAACCCTAAATAATAATTATTTCTATTCTAGGCACAAGGCCTTGAAAACTTTTTGGCAAAAGGGGCTAGTTGATTTCATTAACCCCTGTGCATAACTGGAACTTATTTCATCGACCCCAAAAGGATGAAAGATAAAGTCAACCTTGGCAGAATTTGAACTCAGAACGTTGTGGCAGATGAAATACCAGTAAGCATTTCACCCGGCGTGCTAACGATTCTACCAGCTTGCCGCCCTAACCCTAAATAATAATACAACAGATAAGAAGACATATTGGATTATATGAAGGAGAATTCAAAAATTGCTATGCCAATCATTTGGCCTCCTTCCAACATATGTTTGTTGTTGGCACTCCGTCGCTTACGACATCGAGGGTTCCAGTTGATCCGATCAACGGAACAGCCTGCTCATGAAATTAACGTGCAAGTGGCTGAGCACTCCACAGACACATGTACCCTTAACGTAGTTCTCAGAGATATTCAGCGTGACACAGTGTGACAAGGCTGACCCTTTGAATTACAGGCACAACAGAAACAGAAAGAAAGAGTGAGAGAAAGTTGTGGTGAAAGAGTACAGCAGGGTTCACCACCATCCCCTGCCGGAGCCTTGTGGAGCTTTAGGTGTTTTCGCTCAATAAACACTCACAACGCCCGGTTTGGGAATCGAAACCGCGATCTTATGACCGCGAGTCCACTGCCCTAACCACTGGGCCATTGCGCCTCCACCCTTCCAACATAAGGACAAAAGCAAAGCTACTAAGTTGGCTAACTGTGTATGGAGTTTGAAAGATAATGAAACACTACATGTAACTGAGTGGAAAGCCTCTATCAGTGCTTATTCACCCTCAATTGACCACATATCTCTGCCATCTTAGGTCTAGTAAGTTAGCAAGTCCTGCTAATTAATATACTTCACCAAGAGAGTCTAATAAGGTTGAAACATGCTTGAAATTATGCCCATATCCACCAAATATCACACTCACCCCTGCTCCGTGACATGTTCACATTTAAGCTATAATAAATGAAAGTTTGGAGTTGTCCCCTGCCAAAATTAATAATCTGATGTTTTTGTTTTCTTCATTCATCATCAGCATCATCATTATTAATGCCCATTGTCCATGCTGGCATGGGTTGGCTGGTTTGACCAGGACTGGTAAGCTGAGGGGCTACATCAGACTCCAATCTGATTTGGCATGGTTTCTATGGCTGGATGCCCTTCCTAATGCCAACCAATCCAAGAACATAATGGGTGCTTTTTACATACCACCAGCATGGGTGTCAGTTGTATGATACCAGTATCTGCCATGACTACGATTCCACTTGGCTTCATAGGACTTCTCAAGCACAGCATAATGCCAAAGATGTCAGTCATTTGTCATTGCCTCAGTAAGGCCCAATGCTTGAAAGGTGTTTTTTACATTCCACCGGCATTGGCCACATTGTCTCCGTGAGGCCCAATGCTTGAAAGGTGCTTTTCATGTGGCCCTGACATGGGTGCCAGTTACACAACACCAGCATCAGCATCGACCATTATTAAAGTAATTTTAAATGTCTGGCTGACTCAACATAAGTATATGAGAGACAACTGTTCACTTTAGCTTCCAGTTTTGAATCACATCAGATACAATCAAATCTAATTGTTTCCCTGAAAGCAAGCAAGCCTCATTCTCATCTTTTTGGTTCAATATCAAACACTCCCTCACAAAATATAGTTTGGTAAATTAATCATATTATTTAATGAGAAAATCAAAGAATATAAATTAGATGTGCAATAATTAATCTGTGAGGGTGCATGGCCTAGTGGTTAGGGTATTACACTCATGGTCACAAGATCATGGTTTCAATTCCTGAACTGAGCAGTAAGTTGCATTCTTGAGCAAAACACTTCATCTCACATTGCTCTGCAATCACTTCAACATCTGACATGTGATACACCGTGCATCTATCTGTTCAATGGTGGGAATGAACACAAATATTTGATCACTATAAACAAATCATTTGTTCAGCAAGAAATTGCAGAACCGTCTTTCTCAGACTATGTGAGTCTACCATCATCAACAATTAATCTACCGTTTAGGAACTTCAATGTTTTAGCTTTAATCAAGTTACTTTAACAAATGTAGTAACTGAAAATCTATATTGCTTCTAATACTTACTTCTTAATTAACCAATGTAGATAAATCCTTTTATGAATTGGTTTTACTGAAAAAGATTCATTTTAATGTCAGAGATATAGACATGATGATGATGATAGATAGACACTGTAATTAATGACTAATATCAACGATAAATTGTAACTAACCACTGTAAAATAAAATGGCAACTAAAAAAAATGTTTGTGATTTTCTCATTTGTTTGATGCAGTTATTTTATATTTAGTTGGTATTCTCACCTACACAGAGAATACTGTGTGGTTAGGGGACTTGCTTAACATCCATCTGCTTTGATCACAGTGCATGCATGTGTGTGTGTGCATGTGTCATGATTATCATCTTTCATGCTGGCATGGGTTGGACAATTTCACAGAAAGTGATGTGTCCAAGGTCTGCATCAACATTCAATGTTTGCTTTGGCATGGTTTTTTTGTGGCTATTCTTTTATTCATTGAACTTCAGCCATGCTGGGGCACCATCTTGGAGTAGATGAAGTCAACCTTATTAATTACTTTTTTAAAATTTAGCACTTATTCTATTGGTCATGTTTTTGCCAAACAGGGATACTGTCAGTAAGGTGAAGGTTGGCAACAAGTATAGTGAAGAATTTTGGGTAGAAAGTTGGCAATGAGTATAGTGAAGAGTTCTGGGTAGAAGTTGGGGTTCACAAGGGTCAGTCCTCAGCCCCCTCTTATTCATTATAGTCCTCCAGGCAATAACAGAGGAATTCAAGACAGGTTGCCCCTGGGAGCTCCTCTATGCTGATGACCTTGCTCTAATAGCTGAGTCACTGCCAGAACTAGAGATGAAGTTTAGGGTGTGGAAGCAAGGTCTAGAATCGAAGGGCCTTAGTGTTAACCTGGCAAAAACCAAAGTCTTAGTAAGTAGGAAGGCTGTCAAATTACAAACCCCTTCAGATAGATGGCCCTGCTCGATCTGTAGAAAAGTCATGGGTGGAAACTCCATACGATGTACTTAGCGCAAGCTATGGACACATAGGAAGATAGTTTTTGTGTGTGCAGGTGCACAGAGGCAATAAACACTGAAGATGTACAGTAAAAAGATTCCATCACATGCTAGGGGGAAAAGCTAGAAGTAGTTAATAGCTTCCGCTACCTAGGCAACCAAGTTTGTAGTGGGAGTGTTTGCTCTGAGAGTGTAGTGGCTAGAATAAGAATAGCCTGGGCAAAGTTCTGGGAGCTCCTACCTCTGCTAGCAACTAAGGGCCTCTCACACAGGATGAAAGGTAGACTCTATGATGCATGTGTATGAACTGCCATGCTACGCAGCAGTGAAACATGGGCCATGACTGCTGAGGACATGCATAAGCTTGAAAGAAATGAAGCTCGTATGATTCGCTGGATGTGTAATGTCAGTGTGCATGCACAACAGAGTGTAAGTGTCCTGAGAGAAAAGTTGGGCATAAGAAGCATTAAATGTGGTGTGCAAGAGAGATGACTGCGCTGGTACGGTCATGTGTTATGTATGGATAAGAACAGCTGTGTGAGGAAGTGCCACTCCCTAACTACAGAAGGAACCTTTGGAATAGACAGACCTAGGAAGGCATGGGATGGGGTGGTGAAGCATGACCTTCAAACATTGGACCTCGCAGAGCCAATGACCGGAGACAGAAACCTTTGGAGATATGCTGTGATTGAGAAGACCCAGCAGCTAAAGTGAGATTACAATCATGGCCGATGCCTGTGGCACATAAAAAGCACCATCTGAGCATAGCCGATGCCAGTACCCACTGACTGGCTCTCATGCTGGTGACATGTAAAAAGCACTTTCTGAATTCATTTCTACCTCTTGACTTGGCCACTGGCCAAAAGGAGCACTTCACATATGGTTTGTTTCCACATGACTACACAACTTTCACCCTTTCTACTTGCCTAAATTCAATTACTCTTTCTCTTTCCTTCTTCCATCCACCTTCTAGTAGTCACTTACAGATGAACTTAAGTATTTCTAGATTGGATTTCAGAACTGCAAATAATCTGTGTACAGCAACTCAAAGAAGATGTATCTTACACTGTAACGATAAAATAAAGGACTGTCATTGCAAATATTTTTCTTACTCTCATCTCATTTATTTGTTGCATAAATCATTACATTCTGGTTATACTAACATGCAAACATGGGCACAAAATCATTGTAAATACTTACACAAGATGCTACACAGTAGGGTTGTATCCAAAAGTACATTGTTGTAGGGCAAACTTCTTAATTACACAGCCATGCCTGCAATATTTACTGAAAACTGAGTCTGCATGTGTCACTCAGAGTTTCTCATTCCTGATTTTCAAGTGACTGATGTTATTGGAATTATCTTACATCCACATCAAATGAATTTGCCAATCAGTTGGCATGAATAGATTAACAGAATTTGCTGAGTGACAAAAAAAATATCTAGTGGTATTAAATAACTATATTTGAAGCAACTAAATTATTTCATGTAAAGGTATACTACACAGCTTGACTGTATGATGCTGAATTGAAAGCTCATGGTCTAATAGTTGAGGTATTCAGCTCATGCTCATTGGTTTGATTCCTGAACTGAGTGGGGCATTGTATTCTTGAGAAAGACACTTTGTTTGATGTTACTCCACTCTATTCAACTGAAAATGAGACCCAACCAACAACTGGTGTAGCCTTCTCACTAGCTGTCACATCTTTGATGTTCCACTGGAGGAGTGTGAGGGCTGGAAGAGTGTGTCTATATTTTTTCATGACTACAAGGGCACCTAAAACAGTTAGTGACAGGCCTTCTTCACTTGTGAATGACAGCTACTTTTGTGAATGACAGCTACTTTTGTGAATGACAGGTTACTTTTGTAGCTGGAAATTGTGTTTAATTACAGTGCATTGAAAGGTGGTGAACTAGCAGAATCATTTGCACACCGGGCAAAATGTATAGTGGCATTTTGTCCATCATTACATTCCAAGTTCAAATACACTAAGGTCAACTTTGCCTTTCATCCTTTTGGTATTGATAAAATATATATCAGTTGAGCACTGGAGTCAATGTAATTGACTTTCTTCTCCTCTGAAATTGCTGGCCTTGTGCCAAAATTTGAAATCAATTACAACACATCAGTTTAAGTGATAGAAACATTGTGTAATTAATAAATTTCTATTTATTTAGCTGTGATGAGTGCAATTCCATGCAGTACCCCTGTTACACAAATGGCAACTCAGTACAAATGTAAACAAACAGTACATACCAATAAACCAACACACACTAATCATCTATTTTCCCCTGTTACATTATTGTTAAGGTGATTGTAACTCACATACAGAAGTTATTGGTAATGATGATTGTGAATTTTGTAATTGGTCAGGTGGTAAGGGTTACATTTCATTTTAATGTAGACCAGATCATCTTGCCAAAAGCATAGCTCACCACCATGCAGTATCCACTGTTCTATCATGTTGTACCTTCTTACAGCTACACATATTGAGCTGGTAAGTGTTAGACTCCCAAACTCCACACTGCTGTTGACACTGCAAACTTATCTTCTTGAACACCAGAAACCTTTGCAAGACAAATATATTTCAAATTTACAAATATATTTCAGATTTTACTTTCTTTTCTGAATTCATATTCCATCAAATATGTGTGCATACATATGTACATACATACATGTATATCTATCTATTTATTTCTGTTTCTCTCTCTCTCACACATATGTGCACTCACGTACACATGTGCACATACACACACATAAACACACACATACACACACACACACACACACACACACACACACACACACAGTATGTTACAAAACAGCATGAATCAGAAGAGATAAGCTGATAGTGGACAGATTATTATCATGACTCCACTCCACAAAAAAAACAAACAAACAACTAAAATTAAATTAGATTAAACACCATCTCAGACAAAGTCTTAGACACTATGGAATGTCTGGCAGTGATGGAGGGACAAGATGCCTTGCTGACTGCTGAAGAGCTAAGTAAAACTAGGTAAAACTATTGATGATTTTCCCATTGGCAAGGCACCAGAATTGAAGGAATTCCACCACCTGCATAAATTGCTATGGCAGGGTTGCGAAGAAAGAGCCCTGCCGCAGGACAGGAAAAACTGCCATATTGTTACCCTGTACAAGAACAAAGAGACAGAAACAACTGTTGAAGAATCTCTTTGCCAAGCATTGCTGGGAATGTGTCTACCTATGTGGTCCTCAACAGATACCCACTGAAAGTGTGTCCTTAGGTTAGGATGCTCATTATCTTCTCCCTTTGACAATTACAAGAGAAACATAGAGAGTCAAGGCAAGCACTTTATACCATTTCATTGATCTTATGAAGGCCTTCAACTTTGTCAGTAGAAATAGCTTTTAAATATCTGTGCCAAAATTGGATGTCCTTTGAAGTTAATTCAGGTTTATTCAATGACACACATAGGCATGATGATATCATTCCATTTTGAGTTTTTTCCCTCTTTTTACTTATAAATAACTAAAGTAGTATAAGTATTATACATTAAAAGGAATAAATGAGTTGTAATATTTTGTTCAATTCTTGTGAGTCTACAAAAATAGAAACATTAACTGGAGAAAATCATAGACTTAAAAAATTTGTAGGTTTTTAGAGTTTTCAGTTTATAAGAAGAGACAGTTCAACAGTTTAAAAGAAAATTTGAGAAAATTCAGTGGTACAAACTTAGTGAGACTTGTTTATTGTTTGATATGGTTGTGTGGATGTAAAAAGTTTTCAGTGATGTGGGGGAAGTGTTTTTGAAATTTAAGATGTCATGCTTTTTCTTATTTTAGTTACGAAATGTATGGGGTATCTGTTTAAGCTGATTAGCAGTTAAACTTAAATATGTGATTACAGATGGTATTGTAGCTACAGTTGTGCTATAGATTGTTACTAATAAAGCAGTTTCTGTTTAGAAAACAGGATGAGGGAGTGTTACATTTGCAATTGGTTAGGTTAAATAGTAATTTTTGTTTTCATATTTATATAATTTTAGATGGTTATATTTGGCTTTAAGTTTTCAAAGTTAAACGGTGACCATGAGTTGTTGCAGTCGTGGGGCTATGGCCCTGGTAATATTATAAGTTTCTGGTTTCAAATGAGTCATGATTGGGAGCACCAAGAAATATGAAGACAATGTTTGTAACTGACTGCCACATTTTATTTCATCACTAACAGAAGGTATAACGGATGTGATAAGTGAGGAAAATGTGGAAATGGATTTATATGACTTGAGATGAAAGGAACTGGTAAGCGACGATTTATTCTCTGTTATAAAATACAATGATTGCCATACATGAAATAAAATAACATAACAGGTTACAACAAGGATGTATGAGAGACTTCATGATCAGGCTGGACTGATCCTGTAGACAAAGCTGACAGACTGTTTGGTGGTGTATAGAGGCAGCCATTGCTCTGTTAGTCGTGTGATGTCCATACAAGCAATGATGTAGACAGGCATCTAGTGGAGATGAAAGTGGAGACTAGGTGGTATCAGATCGTCGTTGCCAGAGACGAGTTGTGTGCGGTCAGAGGTGCATGCTAAAGACTTAGAACAGTTGAGAACTGCCTTTCTTATAGAGAATAGTAGGCTCCCAGGAGCTGGTGATTAATTTCCTGTGTAAGGAAAAATAAACACGATTGGACAGCTGGAAACTGACCAATACAAACAACAGGTTCGTTTAATCACGAGGTCATGTGACCTGCTAGAATGAAAAGGCCTTGTGGAGCCGATATTCGGGTATTCAAGCCTAGATGAGTCAAAACGAAAACATCTCATGCAATGACAGTGTAAATCACTTCTGCTACAAACGTACAGCAAGTTGGTACAACATGAATAATACTATCAGCAAAAATATATGGCAAATGTCTTACATATTGTGAAGTAACTGGTTTGGTAATGTTAACTAATTATATCTAGAACAGTGGAAGTTGTGTCATAGTTGAAATTCTGTAGAATGTTTATGGCTTGGTTCTGTGTGCCGGCATAGTGACACTGGGCAGCGTTGACAACAGGAAAGAACAGGAAGACGTCTGCTTGGCTTGTGATCTCGTCTCCTCTCTCTCTCTCTCTCTCTCTCTCTCTCTCTCTCTCTCTCTCTCTCTCTCTCTCTCTCTCTCTCTCTCTCTCTCTCTCTCTCTCTGCAGCGTAAAGGACCATTCGTTAAATAATGGCTGGTAGGCAGGAAGAGTATTTTTCTGTATTGGGATAAAAACGGTTGCTCAAACACCAATTGACAAGTTAAAACCATGCAATCTTTGCATCAGATTTAGACTAACCTTAATGTTGACAATGCCGAAACACGACCATTTGATATGATTTAAAACTAAATAACTGAACAAATTTGAAAAGTCAGAACATTGCATGAGGCGGCGGGAGTGAAAGGAAAAAGACAAAATAGTTAGCCAAAAATGCTGTGACAAAGGAAAATTGAAATTAACTGTTTACTGTACTTGTCGTTAAAAAAAAAGGTTGGAAGTTAATAAAACATTATACACAGTCTCTGGAGTAGAAAATTTGCTGAATTGAATGACAAGGTTCACGAATGTGCAAGGTTCTCAATTATAAATAGTAATTTTGTACGAACTTAGCTGGCAAATGAACTCTTCTCCCACTTTTGGTAACGCGAGGTGGAGAGTGTGAAGAAAGTGTTGAAACTGTAGGTGGACAGGTGGTGAGCTAAGAAGAATTCTGTCGTTCAGAAGGAATCCATAAAGGGTTGCCTGACCCAATCAACACTGACAGGTTGGTTTTCGCCATTAATGTTCAAAATCATAATTTTAGGCTTAACTTTCATGACTGTATAAGGGCCAGTGTATGACAGCTGCAAAGGTCTTATGATTAAGTCGTTACGTAGGAACACATGAGTCCATGTGTGAATGTCTGGAGGTACAAATGATTTGATAGATTGTGCTCTTGTTACTAATAGAGGCAACTCTTCCATATATTTCTGCAAACATTGAACATAATTCATTGTGTCAAAAATTCTATCACATAAGTTTGAAGATAAAATCATTTGGCCAGGCAAAGTAAGCGGTGTGCCATACACTAGTTTTATTGGTAAAAAAACCAACGGAACAAGACCTAAGAACACAATAGGTAGTTTTTCCAACCAACTGTCTAATTCGGGATACACACAAAGAGCTGCCTTCATTTGTCGGTGAAAATGCTCAATCATCTTGTTAGACATGGGTGGTAAGCAGTAATATGAATATGCCGTGTAGCAAGTAAATTTGAAAGGTTAATGAAAAGTTTCAATTCAAGCTGTCAACCGCGGTCTGTAGTGAAAGTAAGACGAGCTCCAAAGCACGAAATCCAACTGGCTATAACAGCCTTCATGATTGTGAGTGAAGAAATATCTTTGATAGGAATAGCTTTGGGCCATCAAGGAAAATGGTCGATAAAGGTCAACAGAGTGGACTGGTAACAAAGAGCCGACGATATCAATGTGAATATGTTTAAATTGGGCATTGGGTGTGGCAGAAGTACCCAAGGGTGCCCTAAGATGACGTTGCACTTCTGGCATGCTATACAAATTCTTGTCCACTTTCTCATCCTGAGCCAAACAAAACGGCTAGAAATTAATTTGACTGTTGCTGAAATGCCAGGGTGTGACAGGTTATCTAGAACTGAAAAAAACATTCATCTGTGACCTACAGGAACGTTCGGTCTAGTCAAACCAGTAAAAATTTCACGTCAGATAGAAGAAGTTGAAGAATACACTGGCAATAATCGAAGATCTAAGGAATGTGCATCTGATGCCTGTAGAAGCGAAAATTCACGAACTTGTTGCTGTAAATCTATAGAATTGGTAGTACGCAAAGCGCTGATGTGCATACAAGATAAGACATTAGCTACTGAATTATTTGTGCCTTTGATATACTGGATATCCATGGTAATCTAAATGTCGTAAGTCCCTAGGAAAGTATTTATTGCTCTTTGATTTCAAAGCAAAAGATAAAGGCTTATGATCTTTTGTAAATATTGTAAACTGTGCTTCTAGAAAATGACAGAAATGCTTAATGCCTAAATAAACAGCCAACAATTCTGTGCTGAAAGTACTATATTGAAACTCGGCAGGTTTAAGACCTCGAGAAAAGAAAGAAATAGGTTGCTAGGCGTCAGAGTATAGTTGCAAAATTCCACCGACTCCAACGTCGAAAGTGTCAACCATTAATGACAACGTTGCATCAGGAGTATGGTGGGACAACAAAGTTACTCTGGATATTTTCGAACACTTGCAGGGGAGAAAAATTTAGCGATATAGCTTCATATTTCCTTTTACAGTTTCATAAAAGTTCAGTCAGACAGACAATTTCCGTACAATGAGGAATAAATCTCCTGTAAAAATTAATTAGACCTAGAAATTCTCATAACTTCCATAAGGAACCAGGAGCAGGAAAATTGCGAATAGCTTCAACTTTTGATGGTTAATGGATGCCGTCTCTATTAGTAGTATGTCCGATAAACATGAGAGAAGAAGCACCAAAAAGACATTTACTGGAATTGATAACGTTATACTGCGATAGGGGAGTAAAAAGTAGTTGCAGATGTTCTAAATATTCTTCTTCTGCAGAACTAGCTATCAACAAACCATCAACGTTGGCAAAAACGAAATCTAAACCACGAGTGACTCCATAAACCGTTGAAAGGTACTAGTGGTGTTGCGTAACCCGAAGGCCCTAAGGCATTCTAACAAATTCAAATAACCTGAAAGGAGTAGTGATGGCAGTTTTAGGAATGTCAGCAGGCTCGATAGGGATTTGGTTATATGCACGTACTAAGTCAATTTTAGAAAAAATAGTGCAACCATATAAAGAGGCAGAAAAATCGTGAGCATAAGGAATAGGATAATGGTTCGGCACTATTTTGGCATTCACATGTCTGTAATCACCGCACGGATGCCAGATCCTGATGATTTAGACACGAGATGTAAAGGAGAGGACTAATTGCCACTGGAAGAACGAATTATACCTAGGTCTAGCATATGACAAAATTCATTCTTAGCAGATTTGAATTTGGCCGGGGTTAGGTGTCGTATGTGGCATTCCATAGGGGGTCTCTTAGTAAGAGTGTGATGAGTAACAGAATGCGTTGAGGACTTATGAAAAACAGTCCGAGTTAAATCCGAAAACTTCGATAAAATTTCATAATAAGGATTAGAAAGAGATGGCACAAAAAACAGAGGGCTAACAGTAAAATGGTTTGAAGGTGTACCTTGAGCAGAGAGGAAAGTTCTTGCATCGATTAATATCGTTGATTCGTTAAATCGACCAAGATGTTGAAATGGTGTAAAAAATCTGCACCGAATATAGGGTACGCTAATTCAGCAATTATAAATACCCAATGGAACTGCCGCTGAAGACTGATGTCCAAAGTAAACGGTTTTTCTTAAAAAGTGCGGATCGGTGACTGGTTAACTGCCTGTAAAGTAATATCTGTCGGTTGACGAGAATCCGTAGCGGTTTTTATAGGCCATAAGTATCGAGCAGTAAACGTTGCTTTGAATTTGAATCATGAACAAAGAAGACACGGCTCACAGGTGGTCTTTTCAGGGATGTGGCCACATTTAATCCATGGGAATCGTGTTTTCCTGGAGTTGAATAGAGTAAGAAAAAGCATTGCGTGCACACATTCCAAAATGCTGATGGTACCAGTAAAACTGCGCCCGGTCTCTGCCAGAGGAACGGTTACAATGACGAGAATTTGAACGATTACGTGTTCTTGCCCGGGAAGAAGCGGAAGGAAACTACAAACGGGAGATCTTATCGGTATTCAGTTGAAATTTCCTGTCAAACTTCTTACAGAAAAAAGATAATTCAGACATTAAAGAAGAAATAACTGGAGAATTTTCTGTGCCTTGTGAAGATGAAGAACAGATGAAGAACAGCAGCTAGTGGCTAAATCTGCTAGTTGTTGGGTTGAACTAAGTTCCCTGATAGTGGTCAAAAGAGCTTGGATATTAGTAGGAAGGCGAGAAAAAATAATTGTCATTTAATATGGTTTGTGACCAACTAGCTTGAAACATAGATGTCTGGGAGTCTTGATTGATAGCGACACTGAACAAAAAGGGTGTTTTCATACCTTTTTTTCCCATAAGAGAAATAAATTTTTTCGGTAACTGCAGTGAATTTGTTTTTTAGCAGTTGGAATATGTCACAAACATATTTTAACTAACCTAAACTTTGGTTATGGCTTAACACTGCTTAGCGCTAATATTTCGTTATTTTCCACAATCGGTAAATCCACCAGCGCAAATCAGTCAACTTTGTTGACTGTATTATACATAAAGCCATTGCTTATAAGATTTGTTCAGAGTTCCCTCTCGTAGCTACATCTCGTTTGGCTGCTGCTGCTTTAGTGGGTTTGTTCTGTTTGATATTTATTGTTGTTGCACTGTATGTTGCACTTGTTAAATTTGAACTGTCATCGTTTTGTGAACGGTAGTTTTCGCCCTGCGGGGAGGAGGGTTGTGATTTGCTGGAGGGCTGCTGCTGTTGGACTGCTTTTTCTGTTACCCGTTGCAGGATGGAAATGTTAATTTTTGTCATTTTTGGCAAAAATTGTTTTTTGAAAGTTTGTGTTTGTTCCTGTTGGGGGAACTTTTAGCAAAATGGAATTTGATTTGTTGTCAAGTGGGGATTTCCCTGAGATGGGAAGCGGGGTCATCTGGTGTTGAGAGGGTTCGGGGGAATATGGGGAGGGTCTCAGTTTTTCGGCCGCTGTGGACGGAAGTTTGGTGGAGGTGAATGTTGCCATGGAGCAGTTGTTCAGGTGCTGCAGCTTGGTCAGGAAAAGTGGTGGCGATGCCAGGTTGCTACCCCCGCGGGAGGCGATGCAGGATTTGGTGGCAGGAGCAGTGGTGTACAAAATATTCAACATAAAAGAAAAAAGAATCATGCCGGTGAAGAACGAGATAGTGGAGTGGTGTTTGGTGCCCATTTGGAACCAAATTACCAATGTAGGACATGAGATAAGGAGTGCTACAGTGGAGGTGCAGTTCGAAAACGCTAATATAGCAAAGGAGATGTCAACAGGAACATTGAAAAATGAAGAAATCATATTGCTACCCACTTATCTAGGGTGAAGAACCGCAAAGATAACGGTGAAAGAAATACTAGCAGGATATGATGTGATGTGGATAGCGGCAGCCGTAATTTATGATATGGAGGCAGAGATGGCGATACTGCAAATGAAGAAGAGGGGGGCAGTGAATTGCAGGGGAAAAACCTTCGAAATGTTGGTACAAGTTTCGAACAAAGTGTTGGAAACGATGCCCGATAGAGTTTTTATTTGCATAATCTTGGTGAATGGATGCGGAGTTGTTCCAAGAGTTCAGAGAGATATACCTCAATGACATTCATGATGTAAACCCGGAGATGGCAGGCAAAAAGTTTATGTTTAGCCCAGCGGCTACACCGCAGAAAGAAAAGGATGGGGAGTTTGCCGAATTCCACATGGGCTCAACTCTCGTCCCCTCTTCATCTAACCCTTTCCTCTCTTCCTCTCACACCTACTTCCTCCTATCTACGTCTCCCCTCTTGCTCTAGCACCTACTTCCTCTCTTCACTCCTACCCACCTTCTCCCTTTATCGTCACCACTCCCTCGTTATCCCACCCTTACATATTCCAACCCCACCCCAACACCATCACCCACACATATTCCATCCCACCCCAACACCATCACCCACACAACACACCA
>NC_068985.1:64652753-64659841 GCF_001194135.2 Octopus bimaculoides
GAGAGAGAGAGAGAGAGAGAGAGAGAGAGAGGGGGTGAGAGAGAATATTGCGAAGAATGAATGAAATAAACATGAAATGAAAAAGTCGTATAACTAAAAGCTCTTGTACGGAATGTTTAGTAAATATTTCTTTCAGTAATTTATCGTAGTTGTTTGCAAATAGTGAATTAAAACTTGAAATGAAAACGTCAAAATTTTTCATTCCTAATAGTAGTTTGGATTTTAGCTGTTCCTTCTAGAGTGCAAGGAATCCTATGACAGATACCTCTTACATGTTTAAATGTACACTGTATTTATATGAATAATATATAGTCTATTGACTAATTTTTTTACACGCTAGGCCATTGGTAGTAGAGATTTCTAAAATTTTTTATTACCCTGATATTATTAATTATATATTTATATACACATACATATATATTATGCATGCATATATATAATGTGAGATAATAGTTTCCCTTTATATATATTATATATATAGTGAAAGTATTAATAGTTTCACTATTAATACTGAGACTATTATCTTATATTGCAATAGAGATGTTATTGTTCCACTTTTGACACGTAATACCGAAACAGTCTAACAGATTGCTCCGAGCTCGCATTAGTCAAGAAGTTGAAAATTTTGGGGGGCCTATGCCACTCCATGGACCCTAAGTATTTTATGTGTAAAATTTGAATGAAATCGGTTGGGTAGTTCTCGAGTTTTGGTGATGCACACATACAGACAGATATACATATCAGTTTTATAGGTATAAGCAAATGCACGTACACATGAGTACATGGGTGTGTATGGATGTTCACTTGAATGTGTGTGTATATATCTATGTGTGTGTGCGTATGTATGTATATATGTATGCGTAGGTTTGAATGTGTGTGTATATATATGCATGCTGAGATATATATGTATATGTGTTTATATACGTACATATATGTAGACATACCTATATATTTTTATGTGTATGTGTCTGTATGCATGTATAGCCATGTATGTATGAGTATACGTGTGCGTATGGATGTATGTGCACGTATGAACGTGTGTGTGTATATATATATATATATATATATATTTATTTATATATGTGTGTGTATATGTGTGTGTATGCTGGGATATATATGTATATGTGTGTATGTGCACACACACACATATATTATACAGTAGGGCGAAATAAATATTTGTACATGTCAAAATTCTTTATTTAATTTCTAATCAACATAAATGGGATATACCAATATTATATTTGCATAAACATGCATAAACTAAGAATATGCAAAAAAAAAACTAATAAATTATAGTAACTAATGAATTTATATCCAATTATAAATATTTAGGGGTGAAAGAAGTATTCGTACAGAAAATAAATAACTGATAATTCTGATTTAATACTTCGTAGCATAACCATTATTCAGTTCCACTTCAACCAATGTCTTCTTGAAGTTCTTACTCAATGACTCGTATGTTTCTTTAGGAATTTTTTCCCATTTTTCTTGACAAATTTTCTTCAAATCTAGAATGCACGTTGGGACTCTTGAATAAATTTTAATTTTCAAGTAACGCCACAAATTTTCAATGGGGTTCAAGTCAGTTGATTGGCTTGGCCATTCTAATAATTTTATATCGTGATTGACAATCCATTTTTTGGTAGACGTCACCGTGTGCTTAGGGTTGTTATCCTGTTGTAAAACCCACCCTTCACAAAGCTGGAGCTTTTCTACAGAGTCCCATAAATTATTGTTCAAAATATTTTGGTACATCTCTGCATTCATTCTACCATCTATCATATGTAAATTGCCAGTGCCATTTGCAGAGAAACACTCCAACACAATGATGTTGCCACCTCCAAACTTTACAGTAGGAGTTGTGTTTTTCGGCGAATAGGTGGTACCATCTTTCCTCCAAACATGGCTACGCGAATTTCGTCCAAGCAATTCAATTTTCGACTCATCTGTCCATAGAATATTTTCCCAGAACGTATCAGATTTATCTTTATGTACATAAACAAATTTTAAACGGGTATCTCTATGCCTTTTAGTCAACAGCGGAGTTTTTCTCGGAGAGCGTGACTTCAGTTCATTGCTGATTGTCGTAGTGTAAACACTAGTCCCTGAAGCTAACAAATCTTCTTGCAAATCCTTTCTGCATTTTTTTCGATTCTTCGCTTAATTTTTCTTAAAGATCTCGGGGAAATATTGCATGGTGCACCGTATCTTATTCTATTTTCAACAGTTCCCGATCTTTTATATCTTTGAATAAATGAAGATATGGTAGAGAATTGAATACAAAGGGTCTCTGATATTTTCCTGTAACTTTTACCTGCTTTCCACTGTTCAATAATTAAGTTTTTCACTGAATTTGTGAGTTCTTTACTTTTCGCCATTATTATGACACTACATTGTCTCAGTGCTGAATGAAGAAGATAGCGTTTTGATACTTAAAAATGACTACTGATAAGATTATTGGGACAAACGAGAAAATTCTAGTAAAAAAAATTATTATAACAGTATTTTGTGGCATAGAAACTCATAAATTTATTCTGTATGAATACATTTTTCACCCCTAAATATTTATAATTGTATATAAATTCCTTAGTTACTATAATTTATTAGTTTTTTTTTTTTGCATATTCTTAGTTTATGCATGTGTATGCAAATATAGTATTGGTATATCCCATTTATGCTCATTAGAAATTACATAAATAAAGAATTTTGACATGTACAAATATTTATTTCGCCCCACTATACCGTGTCTCACTCGATAGCTAGACAGATATGCACGTTAGCAAGTATGAAGATCATTACTAGATTGATAGCTAGGCAGACATGTGCGTTAGCAAGTGCAAAAATCGTTAGTGGATCGTTAGCTAGACGGGTTGTAAAATGCTTACTTAGTAGTTGCAGGCTACAGAAGCATCAGACATATATCCATGAACATATGGAGAAGCTGTTAGTGGTGTGGTTGATGGAGAAGCAGCTCGCAGGAGATACTATGACGGGGGCTATAATCTGCGCGAAGGAACGAGCTATTTACACTAATTTGCTGCAGCAGACCCCAGTCGGGGCTGGTTCGAGAATTTTAAAAACAGGACCGGCATTCACTCCCTTGTCAGGCATGGCGAGGCAGCGAGAGCGGATATGAAGGCAGCTGAGGATTATCTCAAAACTTTCGTTGGAATTATAGCAGCCAAAGGATACATCCCTCAGCAAGTCTTCAACTGTGACGAGACAGGACGTTTTTGGAAGATGCCAAGGAGGGCTTATATAATGGCAGAGAAGAAGAGGATGCCAGGCTACAAACCCCTGAAGGATAAGCTAACCCTCGCACTGTGTGCCAATGCGAGCGGCGACTGTAAGATTAATCCACTGCTCGCTAATCGTTCGGAAAACCCTAGAGCCTTTAAGTCACATAAAATTCTGTAAGAAAAACTGCAGGTTATGTGGAGGGCAAATCCAAGGGCGTAGGTCACTAGGCAATTCTTTGTGGAGTGGGTGAATTTGGTCTTTGGTCCTGACGTTAAGAAATATTTCCAGGAAAATAACCTACCGTTGCAAGTCCTTCCCATCCTGGACAATGAACTTGCTCACCCACCTAACCTCGAAGATGACATCCTTGAAAAGTTCAAGTTTATAAAGTTACTCTACCTTCCCCCAACACCACCCCTATCCTGCAGCCCATGGACCAACAGGAGATTTTTGATTTCAAGAATCTCTTCACCAAGCACCTATTCCGCTGCTGCTTTGAGATGACAGAGAGCACAAACCTCACCCTTTAAGAGTTCTGGAAGGACCACTATAACATCATGATATGCCTCAGAATTATCGATATGGCCTGGTAGGGTGTTACAAAGAGGTCCTTGACCTCTGCGTGAAAAAGGCTGTGGCTTGAGGTTGTGTCTGAAATGGACTTTGAAAAACTCGAACCCGAAGCAGCAGTGGTGGAGGAGATTGTATCCCTCAGCAAGTCCATGGACCCGGACGTGGATGAATGTGATATCAATTCATTGAGGAGTGCTCCGAGGAACTGACAACGGAAAAGCTAAAGGAGCTACAGACGCAGCAGTACACAAAGGTTTTGCAGGAAACAAGTGATGTGGAGGAGACGGAGAAGGTTATCGCTACCAGTCCGATAGAGGAAATGTTGGGAATGTGGGAGAAACTTTCAGACTTTATTCAAAAGAAACACCCAGAAAAAGTTGCAACTGGGCGTGCGACGGCGCTGTTTAATGACACTTGCCTAACTCATTTCAGAAACACTCTGAAAGTGAAGATGAAACAGACCTTATTGCACAGGTTTTTTATCGAAAACTCTTGCAGATGAAAGTGAGGAAAGTGTTGCAAAAAAGGCAAAGATCAGCGAATAAGATTCAGTTATTCAGTTCAGTTTTACATAATTTCTTAGGCCAATAAACTCGTCTTCCAGAACGTGTAGTAGTGACATATGTTGTTGAAGGGATAGGTGATGGTGAAGGTGCAGTGTTTGTTATTTGAAGAAGTGTGTAATGTAGGAAAATATTTGACTCTGGAGTGAGGGCTTTAGAGAAAGCGCGCTCCACTCCGTCTATCGACATGATTGTCTATGGTAAAAAGTTTGTCTGTACGTGCAAATACACAATAAGGTCCGGTCTTGGGTTGTGTGAGAGGACCTCTCACAGAGTCTTTACGTAAAAACACGTTCAGGAAACAATATTCGAAAGGATAGCAAAAGAAACAGTTTGTCGCCAAGTAGAGATCAGCAGGAGGTCAAAGAAATAAGTCTGTAAACAATGTACATATGTTGATTGGCCTTTGGGTGGATAAATCCACAGGTGCCAACATCTGGCTAGGCAGAGACAATGGACAGGGCCGGCCTTAAGCCGATTGGACCGGTTGCTCCCAATCAGGCCCCGCACCGAATGGGGCCTCGCTCTCAAGAGGGCCACATTCTATACTGCAACATTTCACAAAGGTAGTCTCCCTGAAATCTTTAAAAAAAAATCTACAATGTCGTTCAAAAAAAAAAGGAGAAAAAACATACTTTCTACACTTTAGTGACACGAGATATCAAAAGATAAACCCATTCATCCAAAACTGCTCGGGTCAGCCGCTGAATTTGAAGAAATTTATTGTATTTTTAGTATAAGGGTCAATATGTAGTATGTATGTGAATGTTTGGGAGTGTTTATGGGGATGTTTGGGTAAAATATTTGTGTCTGTGAGAGTATGTATGTGGGTGAATTGTATGTATATAGGTGTGCGTATGTTTGTGTGTGTCAGTTCTATAAATATATTTTGTGCTCGTATTCGCATGTGCATTAATTCACTAGCATGCTTTTTGAACACTTAGTCTGTGATGCATAGCTTTTAGCTCAAGGACTTTGTTGCATCAGACCCTGCAAACGGTGTTATCCATTTTTGGTTATCGAAGAGCGATAACCCAAAAGAACAACAAATAGGTACTCACTCCAACGATGAGGAACCGGGTAAGCATGTAACGCAGCCTTTAATTGTCGGTGGAACCCTTCCACCATACCATTAGATGCGGGATGATAACTGGTCGTCCAGATGTTTCACGCCAAAAATCTGTGAAAGTTCTTTAGAGTTGTGACACGAACTGTCCCCCACGGTCAGTAGTGATCCTTGATGGACATCAAAACGCGATATCCAACTTGAGACCAGAGCTCGGGCTACCGACTCTGCAGAAATATCGCACAATGGAACAGCCTCAGGCCAACGTGAAAAACGGTCAATACACGTAAGAACATAGCTGAAGCCACGGCTAACAGGCCAAGGACCGACCAGGTATATATGGACATGTTGAAAACGAGCATCAAGATGTTCAAAAATGCTAAGGGGTGCGCGAATGTGCCTGTGTACCTTAGATCGCTGGCATTGTGAACAAGAGTGAAACTATGCAGTAATATACCGCCAGAAGAAACGAGCCGTAATAAGCTTTACTGAGGTTGCAATGCCAGGATGTGATAGCATGTGCAAGGCGTTAAAAACAAGTCTCTTGTGGTGCTCAGGAACTAAAGGATGCGGAGAACCGATTGAAACACCGCATAATATAGTCCGGTCAGCAGTCGGCAATGGAAGATATTCAAATTTACAGTGTGCACATTCATCAGAAGAGGTATCCAACGAACTCAAAGCAGGTTGGTCAGCAGCTAAAGTGGACAAATCAATCTCAGAAGCAGACGATAAGGAACATACAGGAAGCCGCGATAAGGCATCAGCCACTATATTACCGGAACCAGAAATATGCTGGATGTCACTAGTGAACTGTGATATAAAATCCACTCGTCGGGTTTCTCTTGATGAGTATTTGTCTGATTTGTCAAACGTGATCAGTGAAAATTGTGAATTCTTGACCCTCCAGAAAATGACAGAAATACTTCATAGCTAGGAATATAGCCAACAGTTCTCTGCCAAAAGTGCTGTAATGAGAGTTGTCGCTGATAAAAACGTCAACACTTTAATAATTGGACTGAATCATTAATCTAATAACCATGAAATACCTCTGTGCAGTAAATAACGACAACACTCGTTCTGTGCAAATAACCTCACGTTCGAAGTTTTATTCAGACACGTGACAAACGAACGCGTACAGTGAGTATACAATGTTCAATAAAGATTTCTGGAAAGAAGAAAGGTTTTGAACAACTTATCATGTTCCATGATAACTTTGAGTAAATAGGAGTAAATCAAGTTACGAGATTTACTTTCCACAGGTGCTAGATGTGGACAAGGGCCCGGGAACAGGGGGTGCAGCGGGTGCACCCGCACCCCTAGAATTTTCAGAGGGTGCAAGATCAAAATTTGCACCCCCTACATAATCTTACTAGCTGCAGAAAAAAAGTGTCTAAAATCTATCGGTACAAAATGCTTAAGTTCGATCTCGTTTCAAAACAAAGAAAAAAATAAATATATAAATAAATAAAAGTGATGAAGCTAGCATAAAATTCCCTAGGGAGTTTAGGACCACTAACTTCTGAAGTCAAGTAGCTTCAAAATACAAAAAAGTGACAATAACAACAGTAGCAGCAACAATAACAACAACAAAACCTGCATGTATGGTTAATTTTGAATATATAGCATTACTTGAATTATTGAAG
>NC_068985.1:64661890-64662195 GCF_001194135.2 Octopus bimaculoides
TGATGCGATTATGCCCCTGTAACTTGGCGGTTCGAAAAAAGAGGCGATAGAATTAACGAGGCTTCCAAAGAATAATTCCTGGCGTTGATTTCTTCAAATAAAAGATGGTGCTCTGATATGGCCTATCGTCTTTTGAAGCATATTGGATGGGAGGTCATGTTGCTGGTTTTGCCAATAAAATCACAAGCACTATTTATTTGATGTTCACTATTTGTTTTTCAGGGTTTTGTTCGACCAGAGTTCTTTCGTTACAATTCAGTGGCCTTATACGTGGTTCTTTACTTATTTTTTCTTTCTTGTGTCTG
>NC_068985.1:64666603-64670694 GCF_001194135.2 Octopus bimaculoides
CCTAACTTTAAACCCTAACCCTAAACCTAACCCCTAACTCTAAACCCTAACCCTAATCCCTAACCCTTAATAAAATATGGGAAAAGCTGGAGATGAATGTTTTGAAAACATTCTGAACTATCTTTCAGAATGGTTTACTTTTCAATGAAATATCATTTTGTTATTTTTCATTCAATTTATTCAATTTTATTCAATTTATATGCAATTTTCTTCTTGTATTAGATGGATAACCCACCCTCCATTTACAGCAAGTAGCGAGCATCTCGTTTTTTACCTGTGTGCTAAATTCGACTACTTACGACTAACGCGGGCGCATGCACAAATTTGTGACATGCACACTCCCAGAACTCGGATCCACACTTCCCCAGTAGTGCCAAATTTTGGAACTGAGTTTGCACCCTCTAAGCAAATTTTGTTCCCGGGCCGCTGGATGTGGAATACAATGGTGAGCTACTGGTAGGAAATTAAATATCAAATTCATGCACCTGACTCTCTCTCATGGTCGCAGTGGATCTTGTCGCGCCTCGAAGAAGCAGTTAGAGAAGAGAGGTTGTTTGAACGGGTGTTTACTCTTAAATAGGCGATGTGCTACTAGCGACCTCCTGCATGTCGTTTAGGAGTTATGCCTCTGGTAAATTAGCGAAGAGGGAGTTAACCATGTCCGCCTGGAATGTTCTAGAATATTCTAGATTGTTCGATCAGGAGAGATAACCGTCGTTGACTCCTAACGAATATTTTTGTGGGCTTGCGAATCTGTTTCAATTAGCGTTGCCTACATTACCCTCCCTCAGACCGAAAGGAGTTAAAAGGTCCAACAGGCAAAGAGTTAAACTGTAGGCAATGAAACAGGTGAATGCTCATGCTACACAAGGATGAGCAGAGACAAAGAGTGTGGAAAAAGGAATAAATCATGGAAGATGGCAAATGTAAATAATGCATGCAAATACAAGATTATACTAATAAAAGAATAGAAACATGTCCAGACAAACACATATAACATACGAAATACATGTAATAATATGTGCAAAGAGAAGATGCAGCAAATCAGTTTGTTAAATTGTACAGTTTGTTCAAAACAGGTAGTGTATCAACAGGCACAGTTTATGTCAATACGAAAAGGCGATTAAACATAGATAGTTTTGGACAGTTTATGTGGCCAAGTTACAGTTCTACCACTTTGTATGCTATAAGGTGGAGTAGAATGTGATGTTTGCGAATGTTGTTTGGAAGCATGTAAGGATGTTTGAGGTTGCTGTAAAGTTGTTGTTGCTGGAGTGGGTGTGTCAGGTAGTGAAATAAGACTTTCAGAGAAAGCCTTCTTTACCCTGTCAATAGATACTGTCTGTTTTCGACCATTAATGTCCATGATGAAAAGTTTTGGTATGTGTGAAAGCACACAGAAAGGGCTTGAGTAAGGCGGTGTAAGGGGTCCTTTCACAGCATCATTCCACAAAAAAACATGTGTCCATGTAGAGATACCCGCTGGAACAGCAGAAGAAACAGGCTGGTTACAAGGTGCCATGAGTAGCAGATCCGAGAAGTAAGAATGAAGTTTGGTGATGTACGACGTAAGATCCGGATGTGGTGAGTCGATTGGTGCCTTCATTTGGCCAGGAAGCACCAAAGTGGTACCGTACAAGAGTTCGGCTGCGAAGTAGCCCAAATCCGCTTTAACAGCAGACCGGCAACCTAGGAGAACGATTGGAAGAAATTCAGTCCATCATTGTGGATCTGGGGTAACGCAAAGTTCAGCCTTTAACTGCCTATGCAATCTCGCCACCATTCTATTCGAAGCTGGGTGGTAACTAGTTGTATGAGTGTGCTGTACACCCAGCAGCCGTGACAGTTCATGGAAAAAGAAAGCTTCGAACTGGCGTCCACGATCAGTGGTGATCCTGGAGGGGACGCCAAAGCGTGCAATCCAACCTGAGATGAGAGCTCGAGCAACAGACTCGGCCGTAATATCCACCAGGGGTATGGCCTCTGGCCATCGGGAGAACCGATCAATACAGGTCAAAATGTACGTGAAACCGGAACTGACGGGCCAAGGACCAACGAGATCAATATGGATGTGTCAGAAGCGAGTGTCCGACAGACTGAACTGTCCCAATGGAGCACGAACGTGCCTATGCACCTTGAAGCGCTGACACTGCAAACAAGAACGCACCCAAGTGGTGATTGTGTGACGCATATCAGGCCAGAAGAAGCAGGCCGTGATAAGCTTCGCCTTGACAGCAATGCCTGGATGTGTCAACAAATGCAGAGCATTGAAGATGGTGCGGTGATGACAATCAGGAACGAGCGGTCTGGATGAACCAGTGGAAACATCACAGAGGATGTTCCCCTCAGCGGACAGTGGTGGCAGGTACTCAAACTTGCAGCAGGAGAACTGAGCAGAAGAAATGTTGAGCGAATCCAAGGAAGGTTGGTCTGAAGCAACAGCGACCAGATTAATCATAACAGGACACGAAATGGAACACAGAGGGAGCCTAGACAAAGCATCAGTGGATATATTAGCAGATCCATCGACATAGCGTATGTCATTGGTGAAATGAGAAATTAAGTCCAAGTGTCTGTCTGCTCTCAGTGAGTAATTCTCCGACTTGGATTGTAGTGCGAATATGAGCTGTTTATGGTATGTGTATATCGTGAACTCCAGGCCTTCAAGGAGGTGGTGGAAGTGTCTCACAGCAAGATAAACAGCTAACAGCTCTCTATCAAAAGCGCTATACCGTTGTTCTACTGGTTTCAGTTGGTGTGAGAAAAACACTAGTGGTTGACTCTGGTGTTGAACGTCTGTTGCAATACAGCACCAATGCCAACATTTGATGCATCAGCGGTTAAGGATAGTTCTGTGTTCGCTATAGGATGAGCGAGCAAGGAAACTTCAGCAAGATGAGAAACAATTTGTCTGCACAGTGGGGAATAAATTGACGATAGGAGTTGATTAACTCTAGGAAGTGATGTCCCAGGAACTCCGATGAAGTTGTACCAAACACACACTTTGCAGGGTTGACCTTGACAATGTACGACCGGAGACGCTGGAACAACTGACATAAGTGTTGATGATGACGTTCAGCTGTGTCACTGGCTATGAGAAGGTCGTCCACATAAGCAAAAATGAAATCCATCCCACGAATGACTTCATCAATGAACCGCTGGAAAGTGCTGGCGGCATTGCACAGTCCAAATGCATGGATAAGAACTCGAACGAGCCAAATGGAGTGGTTGCGGCCGTTTTCGGGATGTCTGCCGGGTTCAGTGGGTATTTGGTGATATGCACGTACCAAGTCAGTCTCGGAAAAACGGTGCATCCATGTAAAGCAGATGAAAAATCCTGGAGATGTGATAAAAGATAGCAGTCAGGGCTAGTGATGGCATTGAGGCGTCTGAAATCCCCAACTGGTTGGAAATCTGCGGAACTTTTTTTGCTTGCCATGTGTAAAGGTGACACCCATGGGCTCGAGGATGGTCGAATAAAACCAAGTTGGAGCATATGTTCAAATTCAACTTGAGTTACCTTAAGTACCAACCGTTACGGACGAGAAAAAACAGGAGGTCTTTCTTGGAGATGAAATGTCTCGTTGAATGAACAGGCTCGGTTGGTTTAAACGACAAATCAGTAAGCTCCAGAAAAATTCTGTGGGGATTCTATCTCCCAAATGTTCGTCCTCCAAGAGCATACGAAAGCGACTCTCGGAGGACTTAGAATTCCTGCAAAGGACCTCTGCTTTTATACTATCGTAGTGAAACTACCTATCGTCACTAGATACAAAACTACTATCGCCATTACATACAATCTTCTCATTTAAATATAAATAAATGCGAACGTAGTAGAGAACCCATTCCTTGTCATCACGTGACTGATTATTATTCGAATCGGCAAATTCTTCGAACCTTTCCCGCCAGAACGCAAACTGACCAATCACGGCCCCTAATAAGGTCACGTGATAGAGTAAAATTCTGAAGCCATTTGGAGCCCTCTTAACGCTATATATAGATCAACTCATACCCCACAAATTTGTCTCGGTCCAGTTTCTCTTTGAGAACTGTTCCGTGTACCACACGACAGCAGCAGCAGTTCCAGCGAC
>NC_068985.1:64671153-64675324 GCF_001194135.2 Octopus bimaculoides
GTGTTATTGACTCTTTCTATTTGCTGTAAACACTCATACACACATGTATCACTCACATACACACTTTTCTTTGTATGACGGCCTGTCTTTGATTATGTTCTTATATGTCGCATTCACACTCTCACACAGACATACATCTTTAACGCTACAATAAATATCTCTGTTATTCATCTTATACGGTTGTGGTCTTTCATTACTGGTCATCTATGTTATCGTCGTATAACATATCATATCTGATATATATTTGTGTGTTCGACCGTGTGACACGTTTAAATAAAAGGAGTCCTCTGTTCTTCCATTCGTCACCATTTCTCCTTTTTGAGTTCGCACGGTCGTCCCTTACACTATCGTAGGAAGCATCTGGTGGCATGTCTCTGGTTAGGTCTCTGACGGTGAGCGCTAACGGTGAAGGAATCCCACACAATACGATGTGTAATCTCTGTTGAGCCAACTGAATGTTATTGGGTACGAAATATGATTCCATTTGGGCAAACTACATCTTAGGACTGCCATGACAGTGGGACAGATTGATGTGGCTCATCTTTGGCGGAGAAAACGGAACACGCGTCTAGAAGAAGTAAGAACAAGCTGGACGTAACCAAAAACTAGAAAAGACACATCGAAGAAAATTCCACACGTGGTCTCGAATAAACAGGATAACATCCTCCAACGAGAAAAAATGTCAGGAGAAAAGGACGAGGATAAAAGAAAACACAAAGTCGTACCTGGCAAAGGGAAATATGGAGTTCGCAACAGAGAGGTTCATGTGTGGTGAATACACAGACAGTCGTTTAGCAGATACTGACCACACGAACACAGTTCGGCGTCGCCATTAGGAGAAACTTTTGTGTGGAAAAAATGGTAGTAAAAGCGAACATTGGTTGGTCAAAGAAATGTTTTATGGAGAAATTCCACACAGGAGTGGCTGTGTGGTAAGTAGCTTGCTTACCAACCACATGGCTCTGGGTTCAGTCCCACTGCGTGGCATCTTGGACAAGTGTCTTCCACTATAGCCTTGGGCCGACCAAAGCCTTGTGAGTGGATTTGGTAGACGAAACTGGAAGAAGCCCGTCGTATATATGTATATATATATATATGTGTGTGTGTGTGTGTGTATGTTTGTGTGTCTGTGTTTGTCCCCACAACATCGCTTGACAACCGATGCTGGTGTGTTTACGTCCCTGTAACTTAGCGGTTCGGCAAAAGAGACCGATAGAATAAGTACGAAGCTTACAAAGAATAAGTCCTGGGGTCGATTTGCTCGACTAAAGATGGTGCTCCAGCATGGCCACGGTCAAATGACTGAAACAAGTAAAAGAGTAAAGGGTACGTCGCGTAGTTTGAAGTTGGAGTCGACTCAGGTTATGAATTTCTTCTCATAAACCATCTTCGTGCCATGTCTTTTTCAGAGAGAACCTTTTCCGCCCAAAGATGGCGTAGAAATTTTCTCATAACCAAGTGGTATGCCTTTCTTTTTTGACTGGAGTCACCACTGTAGCGAGTTGGTCACTGGTGTAGGAGTACTTGACCGCTGAAAAAGTCATAGCATTCCACACATGATAAAGCTGATAATGTAGAGGCAATCATGAAGATGAACGCTGTGAATCATATAACAGGCAATGGCTGTATTTTTACATGTGGTGCTCACTTTAGCGAGGGGCTGTAGATGCGTGTTTTAAGTCGGGTTACCAATTTAGCAAAGGAGGTCGCTAATAAAAACGTCAACATTTTAATAATTGGACTGAATCATTAATTCAATAACCATGAAATACCTCTGTGCAGTAAATAACGACAACACTCGTTCTGTGCGAATAACTTCACATTCAAGGTTTTATTCAGACGCGTGACAAACGAATGCTTACAGAGAGTATACAATGTTCAATAAAGATTTTTGGGAAGACGAACGGTTTTGAACAACTTGCCATGTTCCATGATAACTTTGAGTAAATAGGAGTAAATCAAGCTATGAGATTTACTTTCCACAGGCACTAAACGTGGAATACCATGGCAAGCTACTGGTAGGAAATTATATATCGAATTCATGTACCTGTCTCTCTCGTGGTCACAATGGACCTTGTCGCGTCTCGAAGAAGCAGTTTGAGAAGAGAGGTTGTTTGAACGCTTAAATAGGCGATGTGCTACTAGCGACCTCCTACGTGTTGTTTAGGAATTATGCTTCTGGTAAATTAGTGAAGGGTGAGTTAACCATGTTCGCCTGGAATCTTCTAGAATATTCTAGATTGTTCGATCAGAAGAGATAACCATCATTGACTCCCAACAAATATTTTTGTAGGCATGCGAATCTGTTTCAATTAGCATTTTCTACACATACATACATACATATATATATAAGTCCTCTTAGACATGCCCATGATCACTAGGGTGGCCACTGTCACTAGCTACACCAATGATACAAAGTTATCACAGGCAATAAAAAGTGAAGATGACATCGCAAGCTTACAATGGGATCTGAATTTGATATACAAGTGGGCCGAAGTAAACAACATGCTGTTTAATGCTGGAAAATTTCAAGCACTGTACTGTCAACTCACAAATGAACTACAACCTGCATATACAGGACCCAAAGGCACTGCGATCTCAGAGTCACAAGCAGTGAAAGACTTGTGGATCAGTATGTGCAATGATGCATCATTTCATATGATGTAGATAGCTGGCAGGATGGATACTGAGAGACCAAATATGGTCACAACATGGTACCAAACTAATAGTGGAACTTGAAGCAGTTCAACTCTACTACACTAAAAAATTTAAACTGTACAGCAGATGACCTACAGGGATAGGCTATGAAAACTGCAACTTTACTCCCCGGAACGAAGTTGCGACAGATATGTAATAATCTACATATGGAAAACTCTAAAATGGCTAATTTCGGCATTGAGTGTTATACAAATACCAGAGCTGGCCGCCATTGTATTGTACCAAAGGTACCATCCATTCCATCTAAATTCTGGACCAGGTACCACAATATCCTAGGGTTCAAAGGTCCACAGCTCTTCAATGCCCCATCACAAGAATTAAGAAATCTCCATAAGGTGGAAGTAGATGTCTTCAAAAAGGAACTAGACATCCTCCTCTCCCCAATAGAAGATGAACCAACAGTTCGACATGAGGTACAAACAAGGGCAGCAGAATCAAACTCTCTTATACACCAAATGGGCCAACAGCTGGGACAAACACACATACAGGAGTGGTGATGTGAAACACCCCAGACTGAGAAAATCAGCAAGACCACGGTGGTGCTCCAGCATGACCGCAGCCACACGGCTGAAACGAGTAAAAATGTAAATATATATATATATATAATATACATACACATATATATATAGACCTTTGGAAATATGCTGTGCGTGAAAAGACCCGGCAAGCCAAGTGAGACCTAAATCCAAGGCCTCTGCCAGGGGTGTAGCCAGCCCACTTATGCATACTTTTCCTTCTTTGGACACTAAACTCCGCTTGCGAAGACCTATTGAGGCAAGTGAAATCGAAACCAAACTAAATTCGACGACTGGCATCCATGCCAACGTCGTCTACTTCATTGGACATGGAACTCAGCTTGTGAAGACTTATTGGATCAAGCGAAAGCGAAATCGGGATGGCACCTGTGCTCAGCGTCACCTCTCTGGCACTCGTGCCCGTGGCATGTGTAAGGACTTTCGAGTGAGATCGTTGCCAGTGCTCCTGGACTGGCTCTTGTGCGGGTGGCACATAAAATACACCATTTGAGCGTGGCCGTTGCCAGTACCGCCTGACTGGCCTTCGTTCCGGCGGCACGTAAAAGCACCCACTACACTCTCAGAGTGGTTGGCGTTAGGAAGGGCATTCAGCTGTAGAAACTCTGCCAAATCAGATTGGATCCTGGCGTAGCCATCTGGTTTCACCAGTCCTCAGTCAAATCGTCCAACCCATGCCAGCATAGAAAGCGGACGTTAAACGATGATGATGATGATGATGTATATCTATCTATCTATCTATATCTATCTATATATATATATATACATAGACACACACACACACACACACATATATATATATATATATAATTATGATAATAATATTAGGGATAAAAATCCAAATTTAGAGGTAAAAACTCAATTTAATTTAATTTATCAAAAATAAAATTAAATTTCACAGTATATATAATATATATATA
>NC_068985.1:64681179-64681984 GCF_001194135.2 Octopus bimaculoides
AATAATGCTTAAAACCTAACCTAGTTGGAATGATGGAGCTAACGGTAATAAAAGAAGGTATGTTTCTTGAAGTGCTGACAGCGGTACGCCCGCTGAGTTATTTGGTTAACTAGGTGATTCTTGGAGAACAGGATATAAAAAAAGTTCCAAGTTACAAAGCGGACAGAAATCCCTACCCTTGTTGTAGGGAACTGAGGTGGCCAGTATGGACCATTCCAAAGAGAATTGCTTATTGCAATCCTTCAGTTCCCAAATAAATTTACTTAGGCCGGTGGTGCTAGCTTTATTTCTATCCCTAAACGACGAATAATGATTCGAAATTCTCTTGGAGACCTGTGTCGATGAGCTACATACGTAAAATGAGACATCAGCGTTAGATGTTACCTTGCATTGGTACACTACATTCTTGGTCCTTGCATTCACACTTAAAAACTTAATTCTATTATGATTTAATTCCGAGATGCTAATCTTATTGCTAATCTTATTAATGTTACAGATATTTTTATGATTCCTAATATTGTACATACTACCCATATTAATATCTAAATGACTATTGCCATCATTTGTGTGCGTTAAATTATTCGAGCAATTATTATTGTTACAGGTATGAATATTACTAATATTACGATCATATCTAGGATGGCCGTCTAGAGAAGAATCCAAAAACCTGAGATTATGGGAAGATATAATCTGTACCAAATTTTTAGTGTTCGAAAACCCGAATCTAACCTTATGCGAGTTGATTATTGGGTAATAGTGGGAACCTATAGGGAAGTTCCTACTCACCGCGTCTCGGAACTGCCGG
>NC_068985.1:64682718-64686557 GCF_001194135.2 Octopus bimaculoides
ATATATATATATATATATATATATACATACATACATACATACATACATACATACATACATACACATAATGGGGGCCGGTTTATGGGGTTACCCTGGGTTTCTCACTCATAAGGGGTTTAGCCTTACAGCGTATCTTCAAACCCCAAATGCTGCTTGCCTCAGACCTCTTTAAAATATGGAGAGGGAAATACTTCTCTATAAAAGTAAACACTAGGTGTTTACTTTTACTTTTATAGAGAGACATTTGCCACTCCATATTTTGAAGAGGTCTTAGGCCAGCAGTGTTTGGGGTCTGAAGATACGCTGTAAGGTAAAACCCCTTATGAACGAGAAACCAAGGGTAACCCCATAAACAGGCCCCATTGTAATATTAACTGCTCTACATCTCAGAGTGTGCTTCTCCCCAGGATTTATGTATTTATACAAACTATATAGATATGTAGCGGGATGTGTAGCAAAAGATGTTGTTGAGGTAGCAGATGAAATAGGCATGTAGACAACATCAAAGTAAAACAATGGGAAAGCGTCGGATCGTGATTTAAATAATTTATTTAATCGACATTTGTATTTACGTGTTGTATACACAAGGAAATCCGATACATGACATGACCAATATGCTTCGAGTTGACGAAGTAACAAATGAACAGACGAAATACTGTGTCGATATGATGAGGTAGAACCAGGCATGTTTTGTGTCTGTGTGTGCGTTGGTCATACGGTCGTGTCTGTTTATGTTCTGCGACTGCTACTGAGTTGGGTCGTTCATGCTGAATATGTGGTTCTGTGTTGGCTGCTTGACTGGAGCAAGTAACTGCTGGCTGTCTACCGTTTGCCCCTTGTTGGCTGGCTGTCTACCGTTTGCCCCTTGTTAGCTGTCTGCCCATCTGTTGTGTGTCTGACTGAATTTATAATGGTTATCCCAGCTAGAAGGACCGACATACTACAGGAGTAATTTCTACTTATGCATGTTGCCTCCTGTCCACTTGAACCTTAAATGACACAGCTCAGGTCGGAGGTCGAACAGAAATCTATCCATCACTTTTTGACAGGACAAAGAAATTTCTTTCGTGCCTGTTTGGCCAGTGGTGGATCAGAGGAGCGAGAATCCTTAGATTCGGTTTCGAATCTCAGCTCGGAAAAAGGAAGTGTTAGTTTTTACACTACCCCACTTTTAGTGAGAAAGTCACAGAGACCGAACGATACAGATGCGTGTGATATTGAAAATGTGTGATCTTGTGTGTAATGCAGAACAACGGATACAGTGTTATTTAGAAACAAATGTCAAAAAGATGGGAAGTGAAAGAAATGAAAAATAAGGTAAAGCAAAAAATCAATGTTCAGAGTTGGTTTGTGAAATATATCCTAGGTAATGTGTATATGCGTAGGCAGAAGCATAAATGTAATATGTTGGCGCGTTGAAAGAGATATGCAACTATTGATCATGTGACCCTCTAGAGGTCTAATAGTGGTAAGTTGTCTTTCAGTGGCGTGGAGAGCAAATGATAGCACACGAGTGATGCAAGTGTGTGCAAGTATACAGGTGTTTTGTAGAGTGCAAAACATTTTTAAAACAAAGCAAAACATATGTGCATGTCGAAAATGTAATTTTACAGAAAAATGAAAATGTTCATGTAAAAAGTTCGTTGGTTAAATGTTCAATCAGTTCAATTAGCAGGGAAAAAAATGTTTTACCTTGATATAGAAAAAATTTTTTTTAACAAAATATCTTTGTTTTGGTTTGCATGCTTGTAGTGCAGAGTCACTTGGGTTATGTTTGTGACAATTGTTCATAACCATAAGAAAAAACAATTTGTTTTTATTTGTTGATGTGGACATTGTGGACATTTCAATTAAGAAGACGGGTAAGTGAATAGTTTGTACTTACTCGAAAGACTTGAACAAATCTTGCGAGGCCATCAAATTGTTCCTCCTGATTTGGTGTGCCGGGGTTGTGCAGAATCTGAGGTGTTTGCGATGGGTGAAGCTGAAGTTGTTGAGTCCGTTTGAGGAACAGCGAGAACTGAAAATAAGTCCTCTTCGACGAATGCTTTTTTTAAGCGATCAACTGAGACAGTATTTCATTTTCCTCTAATATCGAGAATGAAATACTTTGGTTCTTTTTGGATTACTTTGTAGGGCCTGAAATATGGTAGCCGAAGTTGAGAAGGTATTCCATCATTTCTTACAAAAACATGCGTCCAAGTATTGATATTCTTTGGGACATGTGAAATGACGTTCTGTTGTCTGGGACCTACAGGATACAAATGCAACATAGATATCCGTAAGAGGTGAACATATTTTGCTGGGTCCGGAAAGTCTTGTGGTGAAACAGGGTCGATCATCTGCCCAGGTAAGGTGAGTGCACTGCCATAAACCAGTTCAGCAGCAGTTTTTCCAACTCCCTCCTTAACCGTGGATTGAATCCCAAGAAGGATGAGTGGAAGATATTCCAATCAGTTGGAGCAGTCTGGATATGCTTTTATAACTGCCTTGAGTTGGCGGTGAAAGCGTTCGACCATGCCATTTGCTGTGGGTAGTAAACTGTTGGCGGGTGCGTTTACACCCGAGGAGACGAGTCAGCTCGGTGAAAAGGTGAGAATCGAATTGACGTCTTCTGTCGGTGGTGATCGTCGTGGGTGTGTCGAAACGCAAAACCCAGTGAAACACTAGCATTTTGGCGACAGTTTCCGCAGAAGTGTCTGATAGGGGAAAAGCTTCCGGCCAGCGAGAAAATTTGTCAACACAGATGAGCAGGTGAGTGCAGTTGTTGGAAGGAGACAAGAATGCAACGATGTCCATATGCATGTGTTGAAAACGTGCATCTGGAGTTGCAAAGGAACTGATGGGAGATTTGATGTGTCGGTGGACCTTTGCTTTTTGGCACACAATGCAGGTCCTAGCCCAATTACGGTGTCCTTGTTGATGTTGGGCTACATGAAATGGGTTGATATCAGCTTTTGAGTGGCGCGGACACCAGGATGTGCTAGGGAATACAAAGCTGAGAAAACGGCACGTCTATGCTTCTGTGGCATGTATGGACGTTCATGACTGGTGGAGGTGTCGCCCCAAATATAGCCTGTAGCAGAGGGTATTGGTAATTACTGAAATTTCAGAGATGACGAATTCCGGAATTGTAATAGTTCTTCGTCATCTTGTTGATCAGCTGCAATCTGCTGGAGATCAATGGTAGCAGTGGTGTGGATAGTGTTAAACTCCACGCATGACAGGGATCAGATGCAGAGTTGTTTGCACCCTTGATGTGGTGAATGTCTGTTGTGTACTGTGATATGAAGTCTCGATGTCAGACTTCCCTGGGTGAGTGACGATCAGGATTGGCGTTGAAGGCATAAACCAGCGGTTTATTGGTCGGTATAAATAGAGAAATTACAACCTTCCAGCATGTGACTAAAATGCTTGACAGCGAGATACATTGCCAGTAATTCTCAACTGAAGGTACTGTACTTAGTCTCGGCAGGTTTTAAGCCCTTGGAGAAGAAAGATACAGATTGCCAAATACCGTCAGTGAGTTGTTGGAGCATACCTCCAACTCCGGAATAGGATGCATCTGTAGTAACGCCTACGCATGCGTAGAATTAAACAAGCAAGCGTTTCCCGCTCAATTCATTCTCTTTCTCGCTGGCCAGCGATTGAGCATGGACGTGTGTTTAAGCTGTCTCTCTACATCTTTCGGACTTACACTCGACAGCTCGCTCACAACTACAGAACAACGTCCCAACAACTATGCTCATACACACAGAAGCTGTAACAACAAGAACTAAAGATGTTTATATATTTACCACCTAAATAAAGTGTTGTTTAAGTTGATAGTCTGGAGTTTC
>NC_068985.1:64687781-64692140 GCF_001194135.2 Octopus bimaculoides
GCCTACGCATGCGTAGAATTAAACAAGCAAGCGTTTCCCGCTCAATTCATTCTCTTTCTCGCTGGCCAGCGATTGAGCATGGACGTGTGTTTAAGCTGTCTCTCTACATCTTTCGGACTTGCACTCGACAGCTCGCTCACAACTACAGAACAACGTCCCAACAACTATACTCATACACACAGAAGGTGTAACAACAAGAACTAAAGATGTTTATATATTTACCACCTAAATAAAGTGTTGTTTAAGTTGATAGTCTGGAGTTTCAGCGTTCCGTTATATTCTAAATTTTATAGTAGAAAGTCAGGTATACAATCTAAAGATGTATAACCCACTTTCTACTAAACATCAACTAGTACATACAGTGGGACATCTGGTTTGGGATACACCAGCATGGTAGCGTTGGATAACGCTTTTTCAAGTTAGCGAAAGAGGCAAGTTGTTCTTCACTCAGGGTAATGTTTTTATTTTTGCTTGTTTGCTGTCGCAGTAAATCTGTGAGCGGTTGGGCTGTCTCTGCAAAGTGGGGTAAAAAGCTGCAGTAGAAATTCACCAAGCCAAGAAATTCCCGCAATTTGCGGAGAGATGTGGGTGGTGGAAAATTCACGATGGCTTTGACTTTCTCGGGAAGTGGGCGAATGCCATCCTTATCGATGATGTGTCCGAGAAAATGAAGGGATGCAACTCCGAAGGAACACTTGCTGGGATTGATAGCAATACCATATTCACGCAGGCGTTGAAATAACGGGTGCAGGTGTTGATCATGCTCTTTGTCTGAGCTACTGGCCAGAGTACGTCGTCTATGTATGCATAGACGAAAGGCAAACCTCTGGTAACTGTGTTTATAAAACGTCGGAACGTCTGTGCTGCATTGCGTAAACCGAAAGGCACACGCAGGAATTCAAACATTCCGAAGAGTGTCATGACTGCAGTCTTTAGAATATCCGCAGGTTCTACAGAGATTTGATTGTAAGCTCGCACAAGGTCAATCTTTGAAAAGATTTGAACTCCATGCAGCGAGCTAGAAAAGTCCTATAGATGAGGGACAGGATATACATCAGGTACAGTGCAGTTATTTAGTGATCGATAATCACTGCAAACTCTCCAATCGGTTGATGACTTCTTAGGAACGCAGTGTATTGGCAAGGACCAGTTGCTGCTGGACAGGCGGATGGTTCCGAGGTCAAGCATGTGCTGGAATTCTTGCTTGACAGCCTTAAGACGATCTGGTGGTATCTTCGGGGTCGTGCAGCAACAGGTGGACCGCAGATCTTGATTTGGTGGGTGACTTCATGCTTGATATGCTGACTATGGAATACTGGTCGAGCGACATCCGGGTATTCTCTAAGGATAGCACTGTGACGGGTTGACGTTGTTTGCAAAATGGTTGGGCTATACGAGCGGTTATACTGCGCACAGTGAGCTGAATGGTGCTGTCAACAAGTCTTCTGTGCTTGATATCTACCAGGAGAGCGAAATGATAAAGGAAATCGGCTCCTAAGATAGGAGTCAGCAATTTAGCGATGACGAATACCCACTGGAAGTAGTCCTAAGTTCAGTGTTAGGGACTGTTCACCATAGGCTGGAATCGGCGAGTAGTTGACTACCTGAAGACAGACTGGTATATCTTTTCTTTTGCCTGAAGTGCAGGAAACAGGGATTATGCTGATTTCCACGCCGGTGTCAACAAGGAAATGTGTACCTGTTACACGATCGCAAACGAAAAACAGGCGACTTTGTGGGTGAAAGCCAGGAACTTCCGTCGCGTTCAATTCCTGGCTGTGTCGTTTCCCGAATGGGATGATGAAAATGCATTTCTGCGCCTGTGTTCCAAATTTTCGGTGGGACCAACAAGTTTCCTGTGAATTATGGGTGGCACTCAGGCTTCGGGACCGTCTACCAAATCGACGTGATCGGCTGTTATATTTCGACGCGTGGTACCAAGCGATATGGCTTGTATCTGTGTTGTCAGGGCATGTATCTATGATGCCTGCTGCATCATCAATGAGCGCAAGTCCAAAATTTCGGAAGCACTGGTCGCGGAAAGGAAAGGATTTGTAAGGTGAACGGCTGGCGTCACAGTCAATACCATTGAATATCTATGTGGTGCCTCGGCAATTTTGTCTGCAAGCTCAGCCAGTTTCTCAATGGAAGTGGATTCTCGTGTGGAGGCGAGGACTACCTATGTGTTGGAGGGCAGACGCTTGAGAAAAAGTTGCTTAAAAATCTTTTCGGGGAGGATCACATATCCAAGAAGCTGCTTCGTTTTTCGTAGAAGCTCGGAAGGCATCCTATCTCCTAATTCCTCCGATGTAAGGAGCTGGGAGCTGGTGGAGTTGCTTTTGTTGGAACTCTGAAGTCCTGTTGATCAAGGTGTTTTTGATCGTGTCGTTTGACATAGGACCGGGTGGTGCCATAATGAGATCTCGGACCACGTTCACGATCTCTGGCGATAGGGAACCGATCACTTGCATAAGGGAAGGCGCATCACTAACTATTTGGTTGGAAGAAAACTGGCCTTGATATGATAAAACCATAGTGCATGATCGTGCAATCAAAATGGTGGAATCCTCAGCGTAATTGCAGCTTGGAATACCATGTCGACCGTGGATGTGTTCGCCGCTGGGTTGTGTTCTGGTAGAGCCATTGTGTAGCGATTAAAAGCAGCAATTTTCCAGTTATGATTTAGTGATGTGCGTTGTGAAGGCGGTCATATCACGTCGCGGTCACCAAATGTAGCAGGATGTGTAGCAAAATATGTTGTTGAGGTAGCAGATGAAATAGGCATGTGAACAACATCAAAGTAAAACAATGGGAAAGCATCAGATCGTGATTTAAATAATTTATTTAATCGACACTTGCATTTACGTGTTGTATGTACAAGGAAATCCGCTACATGACATTACCAACATGCTTCGAGTTGACGAAGTAACAAATGAACAAGAGAAACACTGTGTCGATGTGATGAGGTTATAGGAAAGTTGGTTATACATCATTAGATGTATACCTGACTTTCCTATATAAAATTAAGAATATAACGGAACGCTGAACTATCAACTTAAACAACATTTATTCAGGTGGTAAATATATACATCTTTAGCTCTTGTTGTTACAGCTTCTGTGTGTGTGAGCATAGTTGTTGGGACGTTGTTATGTAGATGTAAGCGAGCTGTCGAGCGTAAGTCCGAAAGATGGAGAGTGACAGCTAAACACGTTCATGCTCTATTGCTGGTCAGCAAGAAAGAGACTGTCTCCAGGTTGGAATGTTGGAGACACTGCTCATGGCCGGCCGACCGAGAAAGAGATAGAATTTAGCGGGAAAGCTTGCTTGTTTAATTCCACGCATGCGTGAGACTACGCATGCGCACGGCGTTACTACAGGGCTCCCTTACCAGTGCGAAAACGCACGATAATATGAAATCTGTTAGAACGCTTGAGGCAGGATGGCCACTGAAAACCACCCACAAGATGTAGCACAAAACACACACAAAGAAAAATTAAAGAAATGAAATGTACACTGCAATATGGGCAGTAAATGCCACCTAGTAAAAAAACAAATGAGACAACAAATCGTGATGACTACTGTCCAGGAACTGGAATCACGGAATGTGAAAGTCTGAGTGTTTGTTTTTACTGAAAGGAAAGAAAATGTATGAGTGCACAAGTGTGTGTGTGAGTGAAAACACAGAACAAGTGAAAGTGTCTGTAGAGACAAAAAATCCAGTTCGTATAAGAGTTACACAAGTTGATTGGTGTGTCCCTGGTGGTGGGGTTGTTGGCGCACGACATTGTGGTAGACAGTACACTGATGTTCTGTTGAAACATGGCGACGTCGGGGGGAATGCTTGTAGTTAGTTGGTAGTAGTAATTGTTGTCGTCACGGTGGTAATCTTGGTTGAACGAAGCTGGTGGCGAAAAGGTCACTCGGTGATGGTGTTTGAAGAGGTGCGCTTTTACAGACGATCGACAGACAAATCTCTGTACGACAATTAGCGAAAACCGGCGTTACTACAAGGTAAGACCAGGCATGTTTTGTGTCTGTGTGTGCGTTGGTCATACGGTCGTGTCTGTTTATGTTCTGTGACTGCTATTGAGTTGAGTCGTTCATGCTGAATATGTGGTTCTGTGTTGGCTGCTTGACTGGCGCAAGCAAACTGCTGGCTGTCTTCCCATCTGTTGTGTGTCTGACTGAATTTATAATGGTTATCCCAACTAGAAGGACAGACATACTACAGGAGTAATTTCTACTTATGCATGTTGCCTCCTGTCCACTTGAACCTTAAATGACACAGGTCAGGTCGGAGGTCGAACAGAAATCTATCCATCGCTTTTTGACAGGACAAAGAAATTTCTTTCGTGCCT
>NC_068985.1:64692150-64692604 GCF_001194135.2 Octopus bimaculoides
AGGTCGAACAGAAATCTATCCATCGCTTTTTGACAGGACAAAGAAATTTCTTTCGTGCCTGTTTGGCCAGTGGTGGATCAGAGGAGCAAGAATCCTTAGATTCGGTTTCGAATCTCAGCTCGGAAAAAGGAAGTGTTAGCTTTTACATATATATTCTTTTATTTGTTCCGGTCATTTGACTGCGTCCATGCTGGAACACCACCTTTAGTTGATCAAATTGACCCCCAGGACTTCTTTGTAAGCCTAATACTTATTCTATCGGTCTCTATTGTTGAACTGCTAAGTTACGGTGACGTGAATACACCAACATCGGTTGTCAAGTGATGGTGGGGAACAAACACAGACAGACAAACATACACACACACACATATAATATATATATATAGAATAGTGAGAGGAGGTATATATATATATATATATATATATATATATATATATATATATATATATATAT
>NC_068985.1:64692614-64693965 GCF_001194135.2 Octopus bimaculoides
TCACAAAAAACGTTAAACACAATGAGAAACGAAAACATAAAGACGAAGACAGAAAACAAACTTTTTTTCGAACAACGAAAAAAACAAACTGAGAAACGAGACATGCAACATAAAGAATATTTCCCTTCTTCAGTTGTCCCTGTTCCATCTACTCCACGTTTCGAAGGCAAGAACAATACGCGACTTCGTTGGAACAGTCCTTCCCGCAAAGCAAATTAAATAAAATTTGGAATTTTTTTGCGGAGGGTGAAAGTGGAAACAAGAACAGGACAGTGAGAAGACAGTAAAAACAAGACAGAACAGTGAAAACAAACGGTAAAGGCTGTTAGGCCAAGACGATAGAAAAATTATTTTGAACGCTAGTTAGATGTGAAGGAGAGACAAAAAAATCACGTCTTCTCTAGAGGAAGGCAAGAAATCGAAAGAAAGAATCCCTTTCGTCACGTGTCAGCAACGAGAGGGTCAAGGAGGAGGAGTGAGAGAGAGGGAATGGTGAAAGGAAGAGAAAAATAGTTGGGAGAGAAAAACAGAAAGGATGAAGAACAAGAGAGGGATAGAGATAGACAGGGAAGTGATTGTAATAGTAGTAGAGTGCGCAGTAGTAATTATTAAGATAAAACTTACTTGGAAACGGATGCGTGGCGTTCGTTCATATAATAACATAAATAATATATAAATATATGCATATATCCATACATATATGTACATACCTACATCTATATGTATGACGGGCTTCTTTCAGTTTCCGTCTACCAAGTCCACTCACAAGGTTTTGATCGGCCCAAGGTTATAATGGAAGACACTTGCCCAAGGTGCTACACAGTGGGACTGAGCCAAAATCAAACACACATATACAAGGTGCGTGTGCTGTTAGTTTGTTGGGTGGCTTCATTTTCAAGCGAATATATTCTCAATGACGCTGATTGAAAATATATTCTCTTACGTCTGAAAAAGGCAGCCGCCCGAACTAACAGCACACACACCTTATGTACCATAAATCCTTGAGTATAATACGCAGGGGATTTTTAGTAGAAAGTGGGTTATACATCTTTAGATGTATACCTGACTTTCCTATATAAAATTAAGGAATATATAACGGAACGCTGAACTCCAGACTATCAACTTAAACAACACTTTATTCAGGTGGTAAATATATATATCTTTAGCTCTTGTTGTTACAGCTTCTGTTGTGTGTGAGCATAGTTGTTGGGACGTTGCTATGTAGTTGTAAGCGAGCTGTCGAGTGTAAGTCCGAAAGATGTAGAGAGACAGCTTAACACGTCCAATGCTCATGGTCGGCCGACCGTAAAAGAGATAGAATTAAGCGGGAACGCGTGCTTGTTTAATTCCA
>NC_068985.1:64694372-64695831 GCF_001194135.2 Octopus bimaculoides
GTTTTTTTTTGTTTTTTTACTAAAACAGCATGCGACAGAAGGAGAAAACTTTGTCGATGGAAATGATAATGAAATTCAACAGATATTTATTAGATATTTATTCAAGGGTCAGCATGCAGTTCTAGAAACTCAACTACTCAACATTATACTCTTCAGAAATGGCAGCCAAAAAATAAACAAATGTTTTTCTTTTGGGGTTGAATTCCGCCAAAGAATGAACTGTAACGAACAGATTTCTTTTTTTTTTTTTACAGTGTTTACAGTACCACTCTTTCCCATCAATTCTGTCACCACGTGTAACAAGTCCGCATGGTACTAGACAATCGTCGCAGGTAAACTTATTCCTAAGCCGACGGCGCGCACACCATTCCAACATTCTGTGTCTTGAACTGCTGCATAACTCACTAATATTCCAATATTAATTCACGAGTGAGTATTTCATTTTCAGGAACAATAAGTTATTGTGCAGCCGGTCTTCCACGAGGCATTTTCGATCTCTCAGCCGGTACTATGATATTCAATCACGTGTGTGATTTATACATGTGGTGCTATGGGCTGTGATGAGCTATGTGTTGTTGGTGGAGAGAGATGAAGCAAATGGAAGTGAAGCCAGACCGGAAGTCGGCCACACGCGGTCGACAGCGAGCACGTGGAGGGGGGGTCGAAGACAGACGGATTACGGAGAAGACGTGTTTTGATCTGGAGTGATTGTTTACTCTGCCACGGTCGACAAGGTAAGGCCCCAGTGTTTCATTCTGTCTTTTGCTTCTTGTTGTCTTTTTCGTCCATCACACCACAATATATAAAGAGTTAACTTCAATCAAATCACGTGTGTGATTTATTTATAAACAGAGTAGTACGGATAATACTGGTAAAACGTTCAGTTACTTCCCTTGAATACTTTTATTTATTTTTTTTACCCCCCTAAACTTGAAGATTACCAAATAAGCAGTAATAACGTCAGTGAAAAATAGATAGTAAGTAAATTGCCTTTACATATTTATCACTATCAGTTGCAAAAACAAAAACATTTATTCAAATTCACTTTCAGCATCAAGTAACTGTTCCATTTGTTCCTCCGTAAACAAACACTTCCGCGCATGCGTAATACAATAATGGTGATGTTCTTAACTGTTATAGGGGAATGTAAATATGTTTGCAGATTGTTTTTCTTACATGTTCTAAATACTTTTATTTTAATAAATGTTGCTTACTGCAAGTTATGGATGATTCTTTTATGACTTCATTGCTTTCAGGCTCACAAAATGCGTCTGAATAAACATTGCCGGACCGCAAATAGAGACTCGGACATTACTTAGAAAATATTTTTCATTTTTAACCTTATATATAGTACGTACTAGGAATTTTGGGGGAAAATGCGGATTATACTCGAGGATTTACGGTATGTGTGTTTGATTTTGTTTATATACCTCGAGCTGCTTCTAATTCGCATTTGACT
>NC_068985.1:64695864-64698134 GCF_001194135.2 Octopus bimaculoides
TATATATATATATATATATATATATATATATATATATATATATATATATATATGTGTGTGTGTGTGTGGTGCACCTTGTTTTAATATGCATATATTTATATCACTGAGATGCCCGTTTTTATATCCGCACATCAAAACTGAAGCTAAAAGGAATGACACCAAGTTCATTATGACAAAATACGAAACTATGGCTAAATTGTTAGCGGCATCATGAACGTTGATGTCCTAGAATAAAGTTGACAAAATTTTTTTAATTCTCCGCTTCAACAACGATATTATTTGTTTGACAAAAAGGTACAGGGCACTGATACATTCTGTACAGCTGATAACGGTAAGTTGATAAAGATATTACTCTTAAGCTGTAATAATGTGTGTAAATACTAGAATTATGTAAACTCTTTTACACTAATTACAGTAATGCAAAATTATGAAATACACAGTTATAATTATATTTAACGTCAATGAATTTTTTTAACCTTTTAGTTAGGAGAGAAAGCGGCCATGACGCATTACAGGGAAAGCAGGGAGGAACATATCTTCGAACCGGAAACCTCGTCCGAATCCTATACGAGAGTTGTGTTTTTATTTTTATACATCATATACAAGAAATGATATACATTACACACTAAATATGTTGGATGATGTCCCTCAGTTATTTATACTCTCCAGTAACAAAAATACACACTTTTTGTATATTTTCTTAGTTTTCATTCATTACTTGATCAAGTATGAGTAAGGTAATACTGCGAACAGAGAAGCTGAGATGTTGCAACAGTCATGTACCTTCACCGGCATACCAAAACATGTATGCTCCGCTCTGCCGACTTTGTTTCCTCATTTTCAGAAAAATGGATATCTTTTTTATAAAATTTTCAATTAATAACACGGTGGTGCATCAGCATGGCCGCAGCTCTGAGCTGAAACTTTGAAATGAAATGAAATAATGTGCTTCAGATGGTGTAGATTTCGATTATATCGGAATTTGCTGTGAAGCCCTTTTTTTTCTGACAGTCAGCTTTCTTTCCTCATAACTTTCAGAAAAATGGGCATTTTTGAAGGAAATTTTCAACAAATATCTTTCAAAGTGTGTAGATTGCGAGTATATCTACACATATCTAATACGGAAAAAAAAGGTAGACTCGTGCACATACATACTGATATACTTCACATAGGTAATCTTCCAGTATAGGGAGGTAAAAAAAAAGTAAATAGAAATACAAGGGAAATAACTTACGTCTTACTTGTATCATCCGTACTACTCAGAAATGTTTTTTTTTTTTAGCTGTTTATAAATAAATCGCACACGTGATTGAAGTTAACTGTTTATATATAAATCACACGTGGAGGTGTAATGACCCAGTGGTTAGGGCAGCGGACTCGCGGTTTCGATTCCCAGACCTGGCGTTGTGAGTGTTTATTGAGCGAAAACACGAGTGAGGATTTCGTTTTGAGGAACAATAAGTTGTGCAGCCGGTCTTCCACGAGGCATTTTCGATCTCTCATAAGAAACTACGATATTCAATCACGTGTGTGATTTATATATAAACAGATAACTTCAATCACGTGTGCGATTTATTTATAAACAGCAAAAAAATAACATTTCAGAGTAGTACGGATGATACTAGTAAGACGTAAGTTATTTCCCTTGTATTTTTATTTACTTTTTTACCTCCTTATACTGGAAGATTACCCTTCACATATATCTACAAAACGAAATTCGGAAATTCGCAAAAAATTATCTTCTCTTTCCAAGCTCTTTGTGGATTGAAGAATTATTTGCAGACTTTGTAAAGTAATGCCATCTTGTCATGGGATACTCTTTGATCAGGCCTTTTTAGTAAATTCTCAGAGTTCTTTCATTCAGAAGTCTCTTAAATCTAATTTTGCTGTTGGTCTTGGTATCCAATTCATTGGTAATACAGAGATATGTTGAAGACTGTCATAGGTTTTGCATATCATCATCATCATCATCATCATCGTTTAACGTCCGCTTTCCATGCTAGCATGGGTTGGACGATTTGACTGAGGACTGGTGCAACCGGATGGCTACACCAGGCTCCAATCTAATTTGGCAGAGTTTCTACAGCTGGATGCCCTTCCTAACGCCAACCACTCAGAGTGTAGTGGGTGCTTTTACGTGTCACCCGCACGAAAACGGCCACGCTCGAAATGGTGTCTTTTATGTGCCACCCGCACAAGAGCCAGTCCAGGGGCACTGGCAACGATCTTGCTCGAAAACCCTACAAGGCCAGTCAGGCGGTACTGGCAAC
>NC_068985.1:64698969-64710647 GCF_001194135.2 Octopus bimaculoides
TGAGCAGGGCCATCTACCTGAAGGGGTTTGTGTTTTATCTACCTTCCTACTTATTAGGATTTTGGTTTTTGCTAGGTTGACTCTAAGGCCCTTCGATTCTAGTCCTTGCTTCCACACCTTAAACTTCTCCTCTAGTTCTGATAGTGACCTGTCTTGAATTCCTCCGTGATCGCCTGGAGGACTATGATAAATAGGAGGGGGCTGAGGACGTAACCTTGGTGAACCCCTACCTCTACCTGGAATTCATTACTGTACTCATTTCCAACCTTCACCTTACTGACAGCATCTCTGTACATGGCTCGCACAGCTCTCACTAACCATTCTTCTATCCCAAGTTTCCTCATTGACCTGCCTTTGTAGTGAGAACAAGTGTTGTTGCATTAAAAAATTATTAAGTTTTGTTTGTATATGTAGCGACCATGTAATTATTGACTCCCCACACTAATTTGTTGCAATTGGCTAAAATATCGATCAGTTATAGAACCCTCTGTTGTAATTCATTAAATGTTGTGTGGGAATTGGATTGAAAGTCCAATCATGTTTTGCATAATATATTTCAAGTGACAAATTTTGTATGTGTTCTGGAACCCACATTTTACCACGAGAGAGGTGAGAACAGTCATTGAAGCAAATTGCAGGAACCAGCCATGCAGAGAAGAATTGGCACACAACAAAGACATACAACTAAACTTAATCACCAGGATGATGGAGAAACGACAACCCTTCAGAACTTGTTAATGTTTTCATTGTGTCCAAACTACTGTACAAATTTTATGAAGCAATAAAGACTCAATGTTTCAAGATTGCCTTTCTTATTAATTCATATTCATCAAACACGTAACATGATATTGAACAATGAGATACATGCACACTTTGTGAAATTATATAAGAGGTTACCATTTCTGCTCCTAAAATAGATCTTTTAAAATTTGTAAAGATTTTCGATAAACACCCTGATGAATTTCTGGGTGTGCATGGAGGTTATGGCTATGGCTCCAGAAATGAAGAGGGGACAAGGTTACTGGAGTTTTGTGAAGCTCATGGCTTACTGGTCTGCAACACCAACTTCAGAGCATCTGCCAACCATCTGATCATTTATCAGTCTGGTGGCACACCAGCTAGGTCAACAATATCCTCACCAGACACAAGGACAGATATATGCTAGTAAATGCAAAATTTTTTCCAGGGGAAGAATGTATAATGTAATATAGGCTGTGGTTAGTGACTTCAGAGTTAGGACCTGAAGGATTCAGTGACAAGCCAATGTGAAAAGGAAGTTATGGAAGATCAAGGATCCTTCAAACAAATAGAAATTTAGAGATGTTCTTAATGAAGCCTTTGATGAGAAGAAGGAAGAGATAGAAGCATATGATGTGGAGGACAACTGGAAGTTCCTATGGGACAATCTACTGAGGGCAACAGGCCAAGTCCGTGGTTGGGGCAAAGTCTTTGCCACAGATTCAGAAAGCTTTTACCTCTGTTGACAACCAAAGGATTCTTTCTCTGCATACGAACTTCAATTCTACATGGTAGTGAGACATGGGTCCTGAATGCAGAGAGCATGTGAAAGCTAGAGAGGAATGAGGTTAGTATGCTCTGACAGAGTGTTAGTGTATTGAGAGAGAAGCTAGGCATAAGAGGATTTAGATGTAGTGTGCAAGAAAAGACTGCACTGGTTTGGTCATGTAATGCGGATGGATGCTGAAAGTTCCATAAAGAAGTGCCATTCACTCAAAGTGGATGAAACTAATGGAAGAGGGAGACTCAGGAAGACATGGGACAAAGTACTGAAGGATGACCTCAGAATGCTGAACCTTTCAGATGAGATGAAAAAGGACCAAAATACCTGGTGCCTTGCTGTACTGTACTTAAGAAGACCTGTCCTCCACAGCATAAGTTTTAAGGTCGCATCCCCTGGAGAAGAGGATTGGCTTGCAAGAGTCCTGTACTAGTGCCATGTAAAAAGCACTCATGTCAGTTCCATGTTAAAAGCACTTGTACCAGTGCCACATGAAAACACTCAGCACATACTGTATAGTGATTGGCATTGGGAAGGGTATCCAGCTGTTGATACCAAGCCAAACTAGACTGGAACCTGGTGCAGCTTCCCAGCTCTGGTCAAACTTTCCAACCCATGTCAGCATGGAAAACAGACGTTAAAGGATGATGATGATTTCATCAGTTTCACTGCCTGAGCCTTCTTTCTTTCCTTCTCCCTCTCAGTGTTCCTTAGCTTGCAGAGGTGTTTCTTAACATCATTATAGAGCAATTTTAACTGTCTTTTTTTTCTCACACCTGCCTCAATCCACCTACTCCTCAAAGATTTCTTCCATAAGGTAACTGTTCTTGCTATTGCCTCCTTTTACATTTTTTTTGTTGTTTCTACTTGGTGTGTCAAACATTTCCTCACCAATATTATAGATTGAATTATGGCAGTGAGCTGACTATTAGCATGCTGGGCAAGATGCTTAGTGGCATTTCATCCATCTCTATATTTTGAGTTCAAATTCTGCCAAGGTCAAGTTTGTCTTTCATCTTTTTGGAGTCTATAAAATAAATACCAGTTGAGCACTGGAGTTGATGTAATCAACTTCTCCCTCCCCTTGAAACTGTTGGCCGTTGCCAAATTGAAACCAATATTATACATTGGATTGGCAAATATCTGGTGCTCTTAATGATAAAATGCTTTTGATTTATTAAAGGAATAGATAGATAAATTTAATAAAAAACGACTATATGTATATATATATATGATACATATAGTTACATACGTTGTTATATACTCTGTGAAGCTCCTTCACGAAACCTGTAGTTTTAATGTTATAAGTTACCTCCCTGGCCCCAGCAGACAAAATGGAAAAGGTACTGCCCCTGTGGAGGGAGATGCACTGAAACAGCCACTCTGAGTCACAGGGCTCACACTTGCTGACACTCATCTCCACCTTGATAGCAGTGAATAGGGACATGTTCCAGGGGCCAAGAATGTCAGAAGTCTCCACCACCACAGGCTTGACCATAAACCCGTTGGAGAGTGACCGATACTTGGACAGCTTGCCTTTCTCAGCTTGATTAGCAGCAGAGCCTGGGCTGGTAGCTGACTGTGCCAAGTTGCTGTTGGAGAAGGTGTCACAGCATGTCACTTCCCAGATGAGGGCCCTGCAACCACAGAAGAGGAAAATTGTCATACTGTTTAGCCTTTTACCATCCCCTTCTGGTTTCATTTTGCAGTTTTTGTGTGTTGTGTGCGATTATATTTTTAAAATTAGTAGTTGAGCTAAAACTGATTTTTAAGTTATGTCTATTGAAGAGCTTACTATAACTATGGTTGACTGGAAAATGTCTATCTATCAGTGCTAAGAAATACTTACCTATATTAAAGGTGACTTCGGGGGAGTAGGAGTGTGTGAACCAGATTAGTTTTCCTATTCCTATGTTTCCTTTTCTTTATTATTGGACTGGTGACAGGTGTATAGGTTATTTCCTCGCTAAATCCACTATATTTTAGAGCCTTATTATATACTGGGGCAACGCTATTAAAAATGTCCTTGTTGGAGGAGAGGCTAGAAATTCTTTTGCTAATGTTTCTAATTAAATTTTTAAACACTATGGGGGGATGGCAGGAACCCACATTAATATAACTAAGTCTATTGTTGGGCTTCGTATAAGGTTTATAAATATTCTTATTTAGATCTAAGGATACATCCAAGAAACTGACAACCGTCAGGTTGGCATCTGTAGTTATGCTAAGACCGAAAGTTTGCATCAATTGGATAATGTCCTTCCTAAACCGATCCTGTGCTGGTCCATTGGTATTTGCGGTTAAAGCTAGGGCATCATCTTTGTAAATGGCAAAATATACATCAGGAAGTCTTGCCCAATGTATCAAGTAGGAATAGTCCAATGAGATCGCATATGCCTGCTCCATCATATGACCCCATGCTCACATCGAAAGCACCCTCTGTATCGGTAGTCTTGGCCCACTCTGCATTCTCACTGAAGAGTAAAGTCTTTCTAACATGGAAGATTATGTAGACAGGATAAGGACATACATTGTGTATGTGTGTTTGATAATATATATATATATATCACATTGAATGCACCTGTTCTTGTCCAGTCACTGATGTTAAGCAATGTCATGCCTAGTTAGTATTTAGATGGTCAACTGCTTGGAAAACCTAGGTACTGTAAGCATCTTTTTGAGAAAGTGATTATACTGGCAGTGCCCCAGTATGGCCACACTCTTTGGACAGAAATCCATAAAAGAATATATATCTGTACTTATATGTCTGTGTATGTATACAAATATGTATATAGATATTTTTCTTGAAGTTCATAGAAAATAATTGTAAACAAGACTCAGGAGAATCACAACTTTCCAGCATCTGAGCATTCTTGTTATTATGTTTCTGTTGAAATTTAATGCCTTTTTTTCAATTAAGCTTGAAAACATTAAAGTACTTCATAAAATATATTTGTCATCATAAATCTGATGTCCCCCCCCACTGTTTTAATTCCTATTTTTCATCAACAATTTTAACAAATCAGTTAATAATATTTTCTTGTTCATTGTTCACAACTTTCTGGCAACATTCTACTAGCTTGTCAAAACCTTAATGGTAGAAATCACCTGGGTCTTGACTCAAAGAATTAAAAATTCATCAACCCACATTTTCAGCTCCACATCATTGTTGGAGAATGACCAAAAATGATGATAATCAGAAGAATACAGTGGGTGTGGTAGAACTTCTTAACAGCTCTTGAATAGCATTTTTAGTCAAATTAGTGGTATTGGATGGAGATCACTCTTTCCTCTGCTTCATATTGAAATAGAGACACCATTTTCATCACGTGACAGTACAATAAAGAAATCTCTGTCTCCTCAACTAGCCTGGTGTCAAGTGAGCAGACTGGCAGTGATAGAGGAGTGCTGGCATTTGTCTCTTTGGTTCAGAGCATATGGCATCCAAGCCCTGAATTTTTTAACTTTACCCATTGAATGAAAGTGATATGTCTATCACTTTTATAGTATTATGACAGCATCACAACTGCAGGGCCACTTCTCTAGTGGTTTGGTATGGATCTTCGTGGGTGAGCTCATTCAATTGTTTTTCAATGCAGTGTATAAGTCAGATGGACTACAAAGAATTTGTTAAGTTAAATTTCCCCTCCCTGAAATCTAGAAACCATTTCTTTACGGTTCTTTTAGTAATAATGATTTCTCCATAACAACACAAATGTCTTGGGTGGTTTTGACAGCTTTGGAAGCTTGATTGAAAGTGAAGAGAAGCAGGTGTTGCAAATGCAAATTTGTTTCTACTTGGCATTTTATTGTCATATGTTTGAAAAGAGGTAAAAGTCATTCGAATTTCAATAATGATAAGCAAAAGTTGCTGAGGAAGGCTAAAGTTACTAAAACAAAATCAATAAAAATATTTTTGTGTGCCAATTGAAAGAAACAGTCAAATTTATTTGACAGTCTAATTGTTCACTTTAAAATAGTTTTCTTGTATCATAGAATCAGGGGCAAACTCAGGCTGGTTGGTATCAAAAAGATCAACAAGATTTATATCAGGTACATTTTTGTTTATATCAGGTACATTTTGTTAATATCAGGTACATTTTGTTAATAATTTGTTTCTATTTGTTTGATCTTGTGTAATTCATAGCACCCCTGAAAACATGACTTTGATGCCTACTCACTCAGAACTGACTTAAATTTGAGCAACAGCAAATGATGTTTCTGGATATAAAAGAATGTTATCCTCCACTTTTCTTAGTTTAACATATATAATTTCACACAATATGAAGGTGTAGCTGTAGCCAGTAAATATGTAGACTTCTTATAAGGTTGTATGATGTAATTTTAATAACTACTTACAGAGTAAAGTTCAAATGTTCTGCTAATGATTTATATTTACAGTTTATCAATATAGTATTGTAGTAAATGTCCACTGTTGAATCTCTCCTTTTTAGCTGTTCTCTATATCTCATACTGTTTTCTCTGTTTCAGAATATCAGATGACATTGGAGTAAAAGAAATTTTTACTTAGATACATCATATTCAACAAAAAAGGAAGGTATTACACTGAATCCATATAACCCTGTTTATGTAAATTCTTGGTGAATTACTATCTGGAATCTGTACAGGATTAACTTGGACAAATTTATAGAGTTTGCAGTATCTTTAGATACTGATAAAAACACTGTAAAAATATTAGTTAGGAATAAAGTATGAAAACAAAAAGACATATGATATAATGTGTTGAAAGAAGAAAAATTATGGAAAATGAATTGAGAACCGTGTTAAATGCATAACAGAGTCTAAAATGAATGATCTTCCTGATGTGATGCTGAAAGATACAAGAAAAACATCATTCCATTGTGATATCTGTGATAAGTCATTCTCTCAAAAAGCTAATCTCTTTACTCATAAACGTATTCACATTGGAGAAAAACCATATTGCTGTGATATCTGTGGTAAATCTTTCACTCGAAATAATGTCTTGACTACTCACAGACGCATTCATACAGGAGAAAAGCCATATCATTGTGATATCTGTGGTAAATCATTCTCTCGAACATGTGAAGTAACTACTCACAAACGCATTCATACAGGAGAGAAGCCATATCATTGTGATATTTGTGGTAAATCATTCTCAGAAGGAGGTACCTTAACTAAACACAAACGTATTCATACAGGAGAAAAACCATATTGCTGTGATATCTGTGGTAAATCATTCTCTCGAAGTAATGTCTTAACAACTCACAAATATATTCATACAGGAGAGAAGCCATATCACTGTGAGATCTGTGGTAAATCATTCTCTCGAACAAGTGAATTAACTACTCACAAACGTATTCATACAGGAGAAAAACCATATCACTGTGGTGTCTGTGGTAAATCATTCTCTGAAGGAGGTAACCTAACTAAACACATTCGTATTCATACAGGACAGAAAGCATTTCATTGTGATATCTGTGGTAAATCATTCTTTCAAAGAGTTCACTTAACTTCTCACAGATATATTCATACAGGAGAGAAGCCACATCATTGTGATATCTGTGGAAAATCTTTCTCTGAAAAGAGTCACTTGACTAAACACAATTGTATTCATACTGGAGAGAAACCATATCATTGTGATATCTGTGGCAAATCTTTCTCTCAAACAAGTCAATTAATTATACACAACAGATGTACCCATACAAGAAAGCACCTGTGTCACTGTGAAATCTGTGGTAAATCATTCTCTGAAACAAGTTACCTAGCTTCTCACATACGTGTTCATACAGGAGAGAAGCCATATCATTGTGATGTCTGTGGAAAATCATTCTCTGTAAGAAGTAGTTTAACTACTCACAAACATATTCATACAGGGGAAAAACCATACCACTGTGATGTCTGTGGTAAATTATTCTCAGTAAAAAGTCACTTAACTAAACACAATCGCATTCATACAGGAGAGAAGCCCTACTGCTGTGATATCTGTGGTGTAGCATTCACTCAGACAGGTCATTTAACTACTCACAAGTATATTCATACAGGTGAGAAACCTTATCACTGTGATATCTGTGGTAAATCATTCTCTCAAACAAGTCATTTAACTATTCATAAATATATTCATACAGGGCAGAAACCATATCATTGTGATATCTGTAATAAATCATTCTCTCAAAATAGTGACCTAACTAAACACAAACGTGTTCATACAAGTGAGAAACCATTTCATTGTGATATTTGTGGTAAGTCATTCTCTGAAGGAAGTGTCTTAACTAAACACAAATACATTCATTTACGAGAAAAATCATATCTTGGTGATATATGGTAAATCACTTTGTAGTAAATTAACTTAACCACTAAAGTGTTCATACAAGAGATGAGCCTTATTGTTGTAATGGTATGTTGTCAATCATTTTCTTATAGATATACCTTTACTACTCATGAACATATTCATCCAGGAGAGAAACTGTTACTGGGATATTTGTGGTATAATATTTCTCAAAAAAAAAACAATCACTTAACTATACAAGGTTTTATCAAAATGTATCAGGACTGTTGCTATAAAAAGAAAACTAAATCACATATCAATTTGGCTTTTAATATCCTATGAAGTAGTCTCCTTCTGAAGCCACACACTTCATCCAATATCATTTCCATTAATGGGAGCATTCCAGTAAATCTTTTTTTGGGAATGCCATTTTGCATTCTCTTGCATTTCCTTGATCAAAAAGTATAGTAATGGAGCTAAAGAATGCAGAATGAAGTCACTTCACACAGATTGACCTTGGACTCTGTCAAGCATTCACACTAAGTTATAATGTTCTCATTCACTTCTATTGTTCATAGCAGTGCTTGGAAAATCTCAACCTCTCTGAGCCTGAAGCAAGCACAAATGAGTTAAAGCAATGTGAAGTTTTCTTCAACTACAAGGGCATTGTTCATTATCAGTATGCTCCACCTGGTCAGAAAGTAAACAAGGAGTACTACAGTGACATTTTGCAGCATTTACAGGATGGTGTTCATTGGAAAAGGACAAAATTGCATGTGTTCAATGAGTGACAGTTCCACCATGACAACACACCTGTTCATTCACCGCAGCTTGTCCAGCAGTTTTTGGTCAAGCACAATGTTCCCCAGGTTTGACAACCACCATATTTCCCAGATCTCACCCCTTGTGGCTTTTTCTCTTTCCAAAAAGCAAATCCCATTTGAAAGGGACAAGTTCAAGACATCAAGGAAATTCAAGAGAATGCACTGAGCCAGTTCCTCACTATCCCCAAAAAAGGAGTTCCAGGAATGCTTCCATCAATGGAACTGATACTGGATAAAGTGTGTAGCCTCAGAAGGGGACTAATTCGAAGGAGATTAAATACCCAATTGATATTTGTTGTAGTTTTTGTTTTTATAGCACCAGTCCTAATACTTTTTCATCAGACCTCATATATATGTGTGTGTGAGTGTGTATGAATATGTATTCTCACAAGACAGCAACTCTATCGATGACAAAAATTATTCTATGAAAAATAACTCTTCTATAACCAAGAAAAAAGTATGTGATAAAAAGCTCCCAAAATTATATTTTATATAATCACAATTATATCTACATTTCTAAGGTAACTTGCCGCTCTGATATTTTTAATAACTTATGTATATAATAATGTGTGTATCCTATCAGAGAACAATTCTCATATTTGTTGAAATTTATAGAATTTTATAATATTCTTATTTATAGCATAATTCCTTATAAAGCTGAGTGGTATAATTTGTGAATCGTTATCTTTGTTGGTATATCAATAGCCGTTCTCCTTGTTGATATAGGCTGGACATGTCTGTCATGCAAGATATCACTATATTTCCTCAAACTTTCCTCATCTTCAGTTCTGAAGCCAAGATCTTAGGTTTTTTTGTTTTTTTTTTTTAGTTATTAAGAATATTTACAAAGAATGATAAACAGGATCTCAGTTTTTTTCTCTTTTAACTTGTAACTTTTTTCATCTTAACTCTGAAACCCAATATCTTGAATATTTTTGAGTTAAGAATATTTACACAGAATGATAACTTAAAATTTAAATAAAGCTGGTTTATTCCTAATTTTTCTTTTACTTTCATTTTACATTGTGTCAACACAAACATAAACTATAGAATTTACAAACTTAGTCAATGTATAATAAAAGTTACATATTTCTCTTAATGATCTTTACTAACTGTTCACTCTATAGCTGTACAATTTATTGATAATTAATATTAGAGGTTATACTGCAGTGAATAAAATATAAATAATGGGATAACTATACATTTTAAATTATATACATGTTTAGGAGAGTGGGTTATATATCTTTAGATATACACCTAACTCTCCTACATTAAATTGGAAGAGGACCGAACGCAGAAACTCCAAACTGATCAACAACAACAAATATTTATTGTTCGGTGTAAAAGGTAAACAGCATCTAATTGTCCGGTTTAGAGTAGCCTGAAATGTTGGTTGTACGGTTCTTCGTGCCGGTGTCGTTATAAAGACAACTTGGTTCAACCACATTCAAATGGGAGAGCTTGCTTAGACGTCTTGCTTGGTCGCTGTCTGCCTTGGTAAGAGACAGAATCGAAGCGGGAACGCTTCGATGTTTAAACTCACGCATGCGTGGTTAAAGATTCAGCAATGGCGCCTATGCTTTTTTTGGCGCTAATATGACGTCACTACACATGTAATCTTCTTACTTTCCATCTCCAACTGTTTCTCTGTTTATCTTTCCCATTTCTTTTAATTTTTCCACAGTGAGATATATTAGACTAAAACATAAGCCTCTCTTTGTTTTGCTCTTTCACTCCTGGATTACACCCTAAGTTCTTAATCAGTGCTAAACTCCTGTCTCTTTTTGCCTAAAACAAAAAGAAATCTCAGACTGTCACTGTATCTGTTTGTCCCCCTCCACTCTCTCACACCTTCCTCACTTAGTCAAATTAAATATATTTCCTTATTGAGGTCAAAGAAACAGGTAGATTCAGACAAATAGTCAAAAATGACATTTTCAAAATTAGATGAAGTTTGCAGGCTGCAAAAGATTTGATTATTTCTAGTATCATGGAAGATAGCCCAAAACTCCCCACCTAAAAATTTAATTTAGGAGGCTTTGAAAAGCAATATGGATTCCAGAGATCAATGACTCAAATAGAGAGGAAAAAGAACAAATTTGTTTTTATGCCCTTATCAAGATGTATCCAAGTTTAATGAATGGCATAATAAAATATATAGATAGTGAAGTTTTGGGTAAAGTACTCAAGTTACACGGAGGGCCAGAAAAACTAAGATGATGCTGTGAGGAAGATGATATTTCAGCAATAACTCTAAAGACAACAATGGTAGTCAAGAAACCAAACAAGGTGAAACCAAATTTGTTACCTAGGAATAAAAAGTGAATTGCTCAAAAGCAATCCAAACAATCTGACCAACAGATATAGGCTTGGAAAGAAAGAGTTCAAAAGAAAGGCAGACACAACCCTATCTAAAGAGTACCTGCTGGTCTGAAGACATGAACTGTTATTCTGCCTGCATCAGGCCCAGTAAAAGTTGTGCTGCATGGTCTCACTCTGCCCCCCCCCCCCCCACCACCACCAATAGACAGTAACTTAAACTTTCAAAGTAATTGATGACTCATCAATAAAGAAGGAAATTCCAAACAAAGCAAGTGCTAACAACCTACTTAAGAGTACATGTTGCACACACTGAATTCCATAAAAAGACAATATGGAGATGTGGTGCAAAATGTAGCAACTGAATATCAATGTTTCTTTATGTAGAGCATACTTGGAAGCTAACTTCCAAGATAGATACAGAGTGAAAGCCAAGGATACCTTCATGCATGACCACCAGAAACAATACAGCTTAACCATCACAGCCATCTACCCACCATTATAATAGTACTACTGTTGAACTTCAGAAGACACTTATAACATCATCATCATCATCAACATCATCATCGTTTAACGTCTGCTTTCCATGCTAGCACGGGTTGGACGATTTGACTGAGGACTGGTGAAACCAGATGGCTACACCAGGCTCCAATCTGATTTGGCAGAGTTTCTACAGCTGGATGCCCTTCCTAACGCCAACCACTCAGAGAGTGTAGTAGGTGCTTTTACGTGCCACCGGCACGAAGGCCAGTCAGGCGGTACTGGCAAC
>NC_068985.1:64710657-64711425 GCF_001194135.2 Octopus bimaculoides
GAGCCAGTCCAGGGGCACTGGCAACGATCTCGCTCAAAAATCCTTACACATGTCACGGGCACAAGTGCCAGAAAGGCGATGCTGGGCACAGGTGCTATCCCAATTTCGCTTTCGCTTGCCCCAATAAGTCTTCGCAAGCTGAGTTTCGTGTCCAATGAAGGAGATGACGTTGGCATGGGTGCCAGTCGTCGAATTTAGTTCGATTTCGATTTCACTTGCATCAACAAATCTTCACAAGCGGAGTTTAGTGTCCAATGTAGGAAAGGTATGCATAAGTGGGCTGGCTACACCCCTGGCAGAGGCCTTGGATTTAGGTCTCACTTGGCTTGCTGAGTCTTCTCACACACAGCATATTTCCAAAGGTCTTGGTTAGAAGTCATCGCCTCGGTGAGGCCTAATGTTTGAAGGTCTTGCCTCACCACCTCAGCCCAGGTCTTCCTGGGCCTACCTCTTCCACGGGTTCCCTCAACTGTTAGGGTGTGGCACTTTTTCACGCAGCTATCCTCGTCCATTCTCACCACATGTCCATACCAGCGCAATCGTCTCTCTTGCACACCACAACTGATGCTTCTTATGTTCAGCTTTTCTCTCAAGATAATTACACTCTGTCGGGTATGCACACTGACATTACTCATCCATCGGAGCATACTGGCTTCATTCCTTGCAAGATTACGCATGTCCTCAGCAGTCACAGCACATGTTTCAATGCCATGTAGTGTGGCTATTCGTACACATGCGTCATACAGTCTGCCTTTTACTCTGAGTGAG
>NC_068985.1:64711525-64714456 GCF_001194135.2 Octopus bimaculoides
CGATTTGCTCGACTAAAGGCGGTGCTCCAGCATGGCCGCAGTCAAAATACGAGAGTAGAAAACCAACAACTGATGAAGGGTCGTTCTTTATGTTGTTTGTTTTGTTCTCCATTTGTATCTTTCATTGTTCAAACAAATAGATATCATTTATATCCTTACAACTAGATTCATGTGTCCATTAGTAAAGGTAAATCATTCTAAAGGTATTTACATATCGTTATATACTTCTCATTTACTTGGTTTTTTCTTTCCTTTACTCCTCCTCTTTCTATAGGCTACCTTTTACATTATATCCTCTAACGTCTTTTTAAAATAAACTTAATAGCATTCAGTTAATCACTATACATATCCATCATATTCTGTTAAAATGTCTTATTGACGAGTTTCATTTCTTCATTTCCCTGAAGAGAAGATTACATTGTTTTACACCATTTTATTCCTTTGGAATAATACCAGTGATATCTTCGAAATGTGTCGGAAGTAAAAGAATTTGTATAACACCTGCGTTTAACTCCATTTATTTATTTATATATAAACATATATATACATTTAGAAATAATACATTTCTAAATCTCTCAGAGAGATTTATGCAGTAGTGAGACGATGAAGTAGTTGTATGCTGTCAACTTAATGTGACAGTCTCCTGAAAGGAATAATACTACTGTTGGTTAGACCTAGATGAGCAAAGACTCAGAAACATGTCTCTGGATGCAAGCTTAGCTGGGTGGAGGTGCTTGTCTCCCCCTTGTAAAGATAAGGACGCAGAAAATGTGTCAAGGCCGACAGGAAGCGGTGCAGCTTCCTAGGTCTAACCAACAGTAAGTAGTATTATTACCTTCAGTGGACTGTCACATTAAGTTGACAGCATACAACTACTTCATTGTATCACTACTGCATAAATCTCTCTGAGAGATTTAGAAATGTATTATTTCTAAATTTGAAATCAGTAAATGTATTTCACAAGAATTATTATATGTTTACAAGAGCTTGACAGGCATCTTCGACTAGCAGGTCATGCTACTTCAGAGTTGAGTTTATGAGTTTGGATATAGAGAACGTTGCGTGCGGTGAGTTAAATTGTTTGTGAATTATTGAAATTGTTGTAAAATATTGTTGAAGAAATTGTTAATTATTATTGTTGAACGTTATTTTGAAATTGGTGTACTACCCATTGTTGGGTATGGAAACAACGAGGTATGCCGAGGCAGCAGGCAAAAGTCTGTCTGTTGAAACAATGCAAATGACGGAGGTGAAGATAGACATTAACAAGGTTTTAAAACACAAGAAGTTGATAGTGAAGGGAGGAGATTGCCTTAAGGTGACACCTCCCATAGAAGACACGCAACGCGCGGAAAGAAGAATGATAGTGTACAGAACACTAAACGTGGAAAGTAAGAAGGTAGAAATTGCAACGGACGACATAGAAGAATGCCTCAGTGAAGTGAAGGGAATGACGACCTTCTATTCAAGAGGTAGAAAATACGGCACAGTGGAGGTGCAATTTAAGAACAAGGAGGATGCGAAAAAGCTCTCCACTGTGGCCTTGAGGACGACAAAGTGGACACTCTTGCCAACTTACTGTGGAAGACGTGCAGCAAGAATAAGTATAGAAAAAGTACTCCGCGAGATCAATGTAGAATGGCTGGTGGCAGCGATTGTTTTTAATTGCAAGGAAGAGGTGGAAGTGGTAAAGGTGGAGAAGTCGAGAGAAATCAACTGGTGGGGCTTTAGGTTAGAAGTTCTAATCCATGTGGCCCTGCCAGATCTGCACAACATAGCAGAAGAATTGGAGCTCCCCGAAGGAACACGACTGAGAGTTGTGGTAGAGGGAAGACCACCAATATGTTACAAATGTAAAAGTAGGGGACACATGCAGGCAACGTGTCCCCTCAGAGAAGTACGAATAAAGAAGAAGTGGTGGAAGAAGGAAAAAAGGAAGAAGAGAAAAAAGTGGAGGAAATAACGGCAGAAAGAAAGAAGGTTCGAGTCGACTCTCTGCCAAAAAGCCCAAAGAAAAAGGAAAGAAAAAAGAATGCAGCTAAGAATAAAGAAAGTACAGAGAAGAGAACTTCAGAACCAGAGGAAGCAAATTCAAAATTTGAAAAGGCGGTGAAAATTATGGCATGGGAAGGAAGATTAGAGAACCAGCTACAACACGTGGTGAAAACAGGAAGACCGGAAGGGAGTAAATTGAGGACATTGATGTTTTACCAGAAAGAGATGGAACTAGAAAAAAAAATAGTGAAAATCACAGGTTTGATGAGAGTTAAGTTAAGCACAGATATGTTTGAAGCAAACCAAAGAGAAGTACTAATAGAGAAAGACACAGCGGAAAAATTAAAAGAGTTGTTCCCAGATATAATTACGAACAGTAAAATATTTGTTTGATACGACAGTCTGCCTAATGTAATTGGGTTGGACGACGTAACTGAACTTATAACAGATGAAGACGGTAAACAAACTGTATAAATAGAACGGTAAAATGAAACTGCGAGCTTTGGGGGGCTCGTAAGCCATTTCATTCTTTTCATTTTAATAATTCATATTTGCATTCATTAAATGTACCCCATGTTTTGTACTACATTGTCTGTCCTTGTAATGTCCCCCTCTATGTTGTGTCGTAGTGCAAATAATAAAGAGAAAAGGTCATGCTACTCCAGACTGATGACGAGCAAAGACTCAGAAACATGTCTCTAGATGCAGGCTTAGCTGGGTGGAGGTACTTGTCTCCCCCTTGAAAACATAAGGACACAGGAAATGTGTTAAGGCCAACAGGAAGCGGTGCAGCTTCCTAGGTCTAATCAACAGTCATATTATTCCCTTCAGGGGACTGTCACATTAAGTTGACAGCATACAACTACTTCATATACATACATGTGTGTGTATATACATATATATATATATATATATATATATATATATATATATATA
>NC_068985.1:64715511-64718758 GCF_001194135.2 Octopus bimaculoides
TATAGTCAATCCAAACAAGAAAAAGCAAGAAAAAACAACAATGCAAGAACGTGGAATAGGTACAATGTTATTGGACACTCAGGAAAGGAAAAAAAAGAAAGAGGATTTTACGTTTCGAGCGGAGCTCTTCATCAGAAATATAGAAAAAGTCCAAAGAAGGGAAGACAGAGAAAGAAAACCGCGGGAATGGGTGAAGAAAAAGTTCTTTCTAAGACAGGAGAGTGCAAGAGGAGATATGTGTATGTGTGGGTATGTGCATGTGCACAGGTCTGTATGTGTGTATGTGTAATGATAGCACGTGTATATGTATGTATATGTGTGGTTAGACTTAGTGTCACTTAAGGTCACAGGAAGAATTTATAGTAAGAATTTTGGTAGGAGTGCCTGTCTGTTGTGTGTCTCCCTACACATGTGCGAAGGAGAATGGTCAGTAGAAAGGTGTTTAACTGGTAGTTTCAAGTATGTGTGTGCATGTATGTATAAGTAGTGTGTGTGTGTGTGTGTTTTGTTTGCAGTGTGTGTGTATGCCTGTGTGTGTGTACATGTCGGTATGTGTGCATGCATGAGGATGTGTGTGGGATTGTGTCTGTGGAGTAAATGTACGTTACTCTGTGTGTGCATGTGTGTGCTTGCATGTGCGTGTATGTATAATTGTGTGCGTGTATGTATGAGTGTGTGTTGTGTGTGTGTATGGGAGGTATGTCTGGGTTCATTTGTGTGTGTGCATGTGAGTGTATGTGCATGTGTACATGTGTGTATGTGTGTGTGTATTGTTTGTGCATGTGTGTGTATGTGTGTGCATGTGTGTGAACGAGGAGTTGTGTAGGGAGGTATATGTGCATTTTTTGTGTGTATATACATGTGTGTGTAGTTGTGTGTGGATGTATGTGTATGTATGTGTACGTGTGTGTGTGTATGTGTGTGCGTGGATGTATATGTATGTGTGTATGTGAGTTTGTGTATGCGTGTGTGCATGGGGTTACGTTTGGAGTTTGTGTAGGGGTATATGTGCATTCCTGGGTGTATGTGCATGTGCTTATGTGCGTGTGTGCGTCTGTTTATGCCCATGTGTGTGTAATTGTGTGCATGTCTGTATGAGTGTGTGTTAGGATATGTGTGTACATGCGCAAGTGTGTGTATGTATGTGTGTGTATATGTGCATGTGTATGTATGTGTGCGTGTGATCATGGAGATGTGTGTCAAGTTATTTGTGCGTTTTGTTGTGTGTATGCGAGTGTGCTTGAGTATGTATGTGTTTGTGGTTGTGTGTACGTTTATGTGTGTATATAGATGTGTGTGTCTGTGTGGGTTAGGTATCTGTGCATTCCTCTGTGTATGTATGTGTGTGTGCACGCATGTATGTGTATGTGGGTGGGTGTGTATGTATGCGTGTGCGTGCATGTGTGTGTGTGCATGTGTGAATATGTGTGAAAGTAATGTGTGTGTGTATATGTGTATGTATGTGTTGTATGTGTGTGGTGTGTGTGGGAGGTACATGAACGTTCATGTACGGGTGCGTGTATATTTTCATGTGTGTGGATATGTACGTATGTGTGCATGTATACAGAAATAAAAATTATAATAAATAAGGTTGAAAGGGGATAAAGAAGTTAATACAATATAAAATGGCGCAACTAAAAACAAAAAAAAACGTTAAATGAAATAAGGTTGCTTTGTTGCAGGAGGTGTAGAAGCAGTCAAAAGAAAGAGGGGGTTGTATTTAGTCTGAAGGGAATAGTTGTTTGTAGATTAAAGATATAACACTGTTCTAGGCAGAGTCACAAGTGTGTTGATCTGTGATGCAGAGCGAGACCAAAGACGGAGATATTAGAGGGGGAGTGGTTGGTCAAACGGAAGTGACAGGCAACGGGGATGTTTGAACATAGCCGAACATCTCTTAGATGTTTGGTGAACAGGTCAACCAGTCGGTGGCCCATCTGACCTACATATGGTTTACCATAGAGGTTGCATCTAATACAGTATATGAGGCTAGAAGAGGTGCAAGAGAAGGAATTTGTGATGCAAAGAGTGTGCTGATTGGAACCAGTGAGAGAAGTAGTGTTGGTGATGAAGGGGCAGGTGTGGCAGCGGGATCTGGAGCACGGGAAGGATCTGGGTAGATCATGGGATCTGGAGCACAGGAAGGATCCAGGTAGGGAAGAGAAGGTGCTACGGACCAGAAGATCGTGTAGGTTCCGGGCGTGTTTAAAGGAGGACAAGTGTGGGTTGGGGAAAATGGGGTGATCAAGCCGGAGACGATGGAAGGCCTGTAGGATCCTCCAACAAAGGGGTGAGGTGGAGGGGTGGAAAAGGAGGGGAAAGGGGTGCGGTTAGGGGTTGGTGTGGGGAAGGAGAGAGGGTGGTTGTGCGATCGATTTGACGAGTGTGGGCAAGGGCGGTTTGGACAAGGGTTGAGGGGTATCCTCGATGCATGAACAGGCGGGCAAGGTACGGGGACTGGGTCTCAAAATCCTGGTCCCGGCTGCACAAGCGTCGGAGGTGGAGAAATTGGGAGTTAGGGGATGGCCTGTTTGGTGTGGAAGGGACGGGAGGAGGAGAAATTGAGGTAGAGGTGGGAATCTGTGGGTTTGAAGAAGGCGTAGGTGGAGAGAGTGGGAGGGGTGGTCAATGGTAAGAGAGATATCAAAGAGGTTAACTGAGGTATTAGAGATAGTAGAAGTGAATTGGAGAGAAGGGTGGAAGTTATAGAGGAAAAGATGACGTGGCAGAGTTGTTCATAGGAAAGCGAAGTGGTACCTATACAGTTGTCTATGTAGCAACCATATAGCTCTGGAATCGGCACGGAGAATTGGGAGAAAGCTTGGGCCTCAATGTGACCAACAAAGAGGTTGGTGAAATTGGGGTCCATTCTCATTCCCATCGCAACCCCAGACAACTATTGGTAGGTTTCCCCAGCGAACATAAAACAGTTGAGGGTGAGGATGAGCTCTGCCAGGTGAAGAAGGGTGGGATCAGGGCGACGGTCGAGGAAATATTGGAGGGCTAAGAGACCATCACTGTGGAGTATCACCGTGTATAGGGATTTGATGATCAAGGTGAAGAGGAGGTGTGAGAGTCCGGGAGGGAAGGAATAGGAATTGAAGAGGCGAAGGGCATGATTAGTGTTGTGTATGTGGGATGGGAGGGCAGCAATTAAAGGGGACAAGGTGCAGTTAAGGTATTTGGAAATTAGTTTGGTGGGGCACACACATATATATATATATATACATGTATATGTGTATATATA
>NC_068985.1:64718887-64720486 GCF_001194135.2 Octopus bimaculoides
ATATATATATATATATATACCGGAGTTTTCTGAAAATCTGCCCAGGGCTGTAGGGCTGTTAAATGGAAAATTCTGTTACAAAACTATTTTTTAGCTGAAATAACTGCCCACCTACAATAAGTGCCCATCAGTGGTAATATGGAAATAAAATATTTCACCTAAGTAAAACAAAGATATTCTCAAAAACCATATTTATTTTATACAATTACATTGAACTTCTATCGTTTCAGTTCTCAGATATATAGACATAAAGAAACTGAAACAGCCTTAAAAGAATTAGCATAAAAAAAATATTCTGAAGTTAACATTGGATCTATTAGGAAATATTGAAAATTAAACTGTTGAAAACATGAATAGAAGCCTCATATGAACAAATAACATCCTTGGTCATTTATGGTAGAATAACTGAATAGTTTCAAGCGAAATGTCATGAATTTCTTCATTTGTTGCTTGGCCATAATTCACATCAGAGCTAATTTGAACACTTCTAGGAGCTCTGTTTTCTTGTGCACTGAGCATTCATCCATGAATAGCACTGAATTTTGAGCATGGAATAGTTGTGCTGTTCTCTGCCCAAACACTTTGTCAGCTCACAGTTGCATGAGTTCATATGTGATTGATCCCCTGTTGGAGACTGTAGAGTAAATATTCTTCGGGACCTTGATTTCAGGCATGTTTTTCAATCCTTTAAGGATTAACACACAACAAAGGGAGATTTGGTAGCACCACAGTGGCTAGCATCTACATTTTTATTGCCAACAAAGTCTATAGTTGTTGAATTCAACATGCCAACGTATACAGGTGTTTCATCCATATTATAAATATGGTCAGCATTCTTATCTGCTGTTAATACTGGAATGCTATCTAGATAGTCACTAGCGATTTGAGTCATTTCTCCAAGTGTTTTATTGTCTGCTTGACCAACATATGTAATCTTTCTCACAGTCAGTTTATTCCATTTCATGAAATTGAAAATCCATTTATCAGAACATCTAAAGCTGTTAATTTCAATTCCAAACCTTTTTACCAAATCAAAAGTATATTCCTGTAAAGGGTGATGATTTACAATTATATTGCTTGTACACTGAACAACAACGCATTGTAAGAGTTCAATCTCTAGATCTCTATGTGCTGGTCCACTACACCCACCAACTGATCTCCGCCTCCTCTTGTCTGATATATTGATTAACTCAGTTTCTTTTCTGTACCATTCACTCAATCGTTTTCTATCAATACCAAAATCTATTAAGGCAACAGATAAATTGCCAGAGTGTTCTTTCTATCATTTAACAACACTCAATTGTTAACTAATGGTATATGATCATTGAATACCTTTTGATATATTTTCTTTTCAATACATTTTAGGGAATAAAAATCCTTTGAATTTATCTACAGACAGAGAACATACGAACATCTAAACAGAATGCAAACAAGAAGACTGAATCTGTTTCAACTTTTAACCGCAAATAAGAGCCCATCCAAACATATATATATATATATATATATACACACACGTATATATATATACATATGCATGTATCTATACATGTACACATATATATATATATATGTGTATGTATATATATATATGTATATATA
>NC_068985.1:64725107-64727564 GCF_001194135.2 Octopus bimaculoides
TAAATAAATTATAAATAACCTTCAATTACAATAGGAATTATTATCTCTAGGAGTTTTTTCCAAAACCCACAGGTGTTATATTTAAGTTACATATTAATATATTAATATGGCCTACTTTAGGACCTAATATTATATTCTATGCACTCTAGGTTATAAATTATAAATTATAAACAATTTTCATTAGAATGGAGATCTATAGTGTGTTATCCTACCTCTAGGATTTTATTTAAAACCCACAATTGCTATTGTCAAGTTATACATTTATATAGCCTGCTTTAAGATCTAATAACATACTATATTGTACTATAAGTTATAAATAACTCTCCATTATAATTGAATCCATACTAAATTATGCCTAGAAGTTAATGGCAAAATCACAGCCGCTACTTGTAACTTTAATATTTTAATATGGCCTGCCTTAATGTCCAATATTATATATCATTATTATGATTATTATTATTATTATTATTATTATTATTATTATACAACAACCAGTTTTAATATAGTAAATCTTCTCTTTATAAACTGCCCAATTTTATGCTGAAATATAGAATTGAGCTAGAAGATACCTGGGGTGTACTTCGGGACAAATCTGTAAAAGAATATCTAATCATTATAGTACTTTTAGAGATAGAAGGAAAATAGCAAGCACTAGCCTTAGTAAATTCATCTGGGAATTCAAAGAACAAAAAAAGCCATATTGGTTAGAATGGTCGATTATCATGAGATCTTTTCCATATGAGAGGGGTAAGAAATACTGTTTGCTATGTACCTTAGAACTTTATTACATATTATTCTCTAAGGGTAAGTTGATAAATAAACTAACAAATAATGCTCTGAAATGTACACATATTTTAAGACATAATTTTCGTTGGTTTAAATAAAATTGAAATATGACAAGGTATTATAATGCATTATACCATAGTAGTTAGTCCATAGACAGGTCATACTAATATAATTTACCAATAGCAGCAAGGATTTTGTAAAATCCTTTAAAGATAATATAGTATAGATTCCCATGGTAGTTGAAGATTAGATATAATTTATAGCAAATTACAATATAAGTTTAGGTCTTAAAGTAGGCCACATTAGTATATAATTTACCAATAGCAGTTGTGATCTTTACTATAACTTTTAGTGACAATTGAGGATTGAGTTCAATTATAATAGAGAATTGACTATAACCTATAGTACATTGTAGTAACCAATTTAGGGGTATTATTGATAATTTAGTTAAAAATATTTCATTAAGACTCTCCAGATTATCTGCTAATAAAAGGATTTTTAATAATGGAGCTCAATTTTATATTTCGGCATAAAATTGGGCAGTTTATAAAGAGAAGATTTTCTATATTGAAACTGGTTGTAGTATAATAATAATAATAATAATCATAATAATGATATATAATATTGGATATTAAGGCAGGCCATATTAAAATATTAAAGTTACAAGTAGCGGCTGTGATTTTGCCATTAACTTCTAGGCACAATTTAGTATGGATTCAATTATAATGGAGAGTTATTTATAACTTATAGTACAATATAGTGTGTTATTAGATCTTAAAGCAGGCTATATAAATGTATAACTTGACAATAGCAATTGTGCGTTTTGAATAAAATTCTAGAGGTAGGATAACACACTATAGATCTCCATTCTAATGAATTTATAACCTAGAGTGCATAGAATATAATATTAGGTCCTAAAGCAGGCCATATTAATATATTAATATGTAACTTAAATATAACACCTGTGGATTTTAGAAAAAACTCCTAGAGATAATAATTCCTATTGTAATTGAAGGTTATTTATAATTTATTTATAATTCATATTTTATAGTACTATATAGTATAATATTAGATTTTAAGGCAGGCATATCAATGCACGATTTACCAATAGTAATTGTAGGCTTTACAATAGCTCCTAGGATAATATAATTTATGTGCCTAGAATAATTTAATTACTATTGGAATAGAAATTTGAGTAATAATTATAACAGATTCATATAATATGGCAAAGGGTTACCTCCCCTTAATGGAATTAGTTGTAAGAAGAGAAAAATTATTTTAAGTCATTTAACGCTAGAAATACGGTATGGATTTTCAAATTTTTATTTTTTGATTTTTTTGTTTGATTTATTCATTATGTTTTTTTTTGTTCTAAAAAAGTTATTCCTGATGAAGTGTATGGCAACTGATATATTTGACTTATACTTGATGGTCAAATATAGCTGTATACAGAAATGTTAACATCGCATTAAATAACATTGATATGGATATTGGCATCAAGTCTCTTAAATGTAAAAATTTAAAACTTTGGATATATAAACAAGGAGAACGATCCCTAAGGAGTCTAATTTAGATTTTTTTTGCGGTGAAATCTCCTGCTATATTGGTAACAATTACATAGTTTACTTTGAAAAATTATATGTATATATATATATATATATATATATATAT
>NC_068985.1:64727742-64732523 GCF_001194135.2 Octopus bimaculoides
ATATATTTCGTTTTTGGATTTGGTTTGCAAGATTTTTTATGTGATTTCATGTGTTGAAGCATATTCTGTTGTGTCTGGGGAGAGTCATTTTCTTATTGTGCCTTAAAATTTAACACACACACCGTTAAAATTTCCACTTATTTCTTATTTTTATTTTCCTAAAATTTTTGTTGCATCTTGCAACCTTATCAATAGTCTTGACTCTCAGTTATTTACGCTGCGTTCTGTTTTTGCGCATGTGTGTGTCTCAGTGTGTGTATGTATGCATGCATGTATGTGTGCATGTGTGTATGTCTGTGTGTGTGTGTCCATATGTATATACGTATGTATGTGTGTGTATGTATATATGTATGTGTGTGCCTCTGTCTCCTTGTGTGTGCATGTCTGAGTGTGTGTGTGTGCATGTGTGTGTTTTGCTATGTACCATGTTTGTATATATGGCTGCACATCTCTATATGTGTGTGTGTATATGTGGTCATGTGTTTCAGTCTCTATTTGCGTATGTGGTTGTCTGTTCATATACCCTATGTACCTACCAGTCTGTATGTAGACCTGTTGGTTTACATATACATACATGTGCGTGCACACACACACACACACAGACATACATATATATACATATATATACATATATACATAGGTATATGATAGGATTGTTCAAGCATTCAAGGGGTATGCTGAAGTGTTTAAGAAACCAGGGGATAATTAAATCCGAAGACACTCTTGGAGATTACTTGTGTGGGTACCGTCTTCGTTAGAAGGTACCCAGAAGCAGGTAATTTATCATTTAAACCGCAGTTTATAATTATAATCAAGTGGAGAATGGAGAAACAAACAGGTCAATTGTGCTAGTTAGCCATTGATTTAATTAATTATGTGGAGATTGTATAATGATTCATTGTCGATCATTTCGATCTGCCAATTTGATTGGCAGATCTCTTCAGAATGTTGAGAAGTATGTTTAACATACATGGTTCATGGTGTGAGAGATGCAGGAATAGAAGTTACGGGATATAGTAATGTATATAGTGGTATAAGAATAGAGTTAAGGTAAAGTTAGTCTTTTAGTCGAAGTTGTGTTAATAGTCTTTCTGCGAAGGAGAGGTAGGGTGGGTGCTGTTAAAGCCCGTAGTTCCAATTTTGGTCAAACACATTCCGCATGCGGATGTTTTTAAAATTCAAGCGAATGTTTTTGTTTTTAACACCAGCGGAGTTCGTAAAGGGGAGTAACTCTAAGTTATGGTGAAGAGGGAGCTAACTCTGACCTAGTGCATATTTAATTATACTTATCATCATCATCATCATCATCATCGTTTAACGTCCGCTTTCCATGCTAGCATGGGTTGGACGATTTGACTGAGGACTGGTGAAACCGGATGGCAACACCAGGCTCCAGTCTGATTTGGCAGAGTTTCTACAGCTGGATGCCCTTCCTAACGCCAAGAAAATGAAAATTCTTTTTTACATATTTAATTATACTTAAAAAATGAAAATTCTTTTTTACATATTTAATTATACTTAGAAAATGAAATTTTTTACATATTTAATTATACTTAGAAAATGAAAGTTTTGTAGTGTGTAAACAAATTCGGTTATTTTCATATTTCTTGTTTAAAAGGTGTGTTGTAGCCGTTAGGATTTCGAGGCGTTCAGTTAGGCAGAAATCGCAACGTCTGTTAGTTGAGTTATAAGAATTTGCTGTTTTTAGTATATGCCATTTTAGTTTGTATGCTATATTATTGTCCTTTAATTCCCAGATATAGCTACTAAGTCCTGTTGAATTTGCCTTCTTTCTATTTCTAAAGCTAGATCGGTGTTCATTGTATCTGAGGCATATTTGGTTTTTCGTGGCGCAAATGTAAGATCTAATATAGCCGTCTGTGTGTATGTCGCATTGGTAAACTACATTTTCGGTCTTACATCTATTGGAGAAATTGCATTTATTCCTATCTCTACAACTACATAAATTATAAGGGGTGTCTATGTCTGTGTGTTGTTGTGTGGCCCTATTGTTTTTTTAGTGTGTGTCTCTGCTAACAAGGGGTGTTGGATTAGGATTGGGGTTTGTTCTATTTGTCGAATGGTTGTTAGTTTGGTTGTTCATATATATATATACGAAAATTTAGATTCAGATGAAGTAGGTACTTAGGTTGAGGCACCAGAATTTAGTACGGTATTAAGGTGATTAAAATCAAGATAAGCAACAGGATATCCAGAGGTAATGCAGTATGGTCTTTTCAAGCGACTCCATTTAATTGAACAATGCAACCATTACATCAATTTAACCCTTTAGCGTTCAAATTAATATGTCAAAAGTAATCATTATTCATTTACATTTAAAAAAATTAATCTGGTATTATCTTGTAGCTTCAAGAGTTGAAAGATGTAATTGTTAATTTTTAGAATGACATTGCAGGGTCGGTGTGAGATACTGGTTCTGGCCAGTTTGAGCATAAAATGAATAGAACATTTGGGCCGGATATAGCCGGTTTAAACACTAAAGGGTTAAATGCAGAGCAATCTTCAGCTTTATAAATACATGGAATTAAATTAAATTAAACCAGATGGACACACTAGAATAATTTTACCTAAAATCTACAAAAAGGTAAGGAGATAGACAAAGAACATGCTGTCTTCACTTCAGCTTAGAAGTTACTAAGGTATCAGGAAGAAAGACTTGTAAGACATCTAGGTACGCATAAGTGGGCTGGCTACACCCTTGGTAAAAGCCACGGGTTATGGTCTCACTTATCTTGCCGGGTCTTCTCCCGCACAGCATATTTCCACTCAGCTATCATCATCCATTCTCACCAAATGATCATACCAGCGCAATCGTCACTCTTGCACACCACAACTGATGCTTCTTAGGTCCAACTTTTCTCTCAAGGTATTTACACTTATGCACACTGACATTACTCATCCATCGGAGCATAATGGCTTCATTCCTTGCAAGCTTACGCATCTCCTCAGCAGTCACAGCCGATGTTTCACTGCCATTTAGCATGGCTGTTCGTACACGTGTGTCATACAGTCTGCCTCATTACTCTGAGCGAGAGGCCCTTTGTCACCAGCAGAGGTAAGAGCTCTCTGAACTTTGCCCAGGCTATTCTTATTCTAGCAGCTACACTTTCAGCACACCCTCACCCGCTACTGACTTGGTCACCTAGGTAACGGAAGCTATCAACTACTTCTAGATTTTTTCCCTGGAATGTGGCAGAAGGCAGTGAGCTGGCAGAAACGTTAGCATGCCGGGCGAAACGCTTAGAGTTATTTCGTCTGCCATTACGTTCAAATTCCGCCGAGGTCGACTTTGCCTTTCATCCTTTTGGGTTTGATAAATTAAGTACTAGTTACGCATTGGGTTGATGTAATCAACTTAATCCTTTGTCATTGTTTGTTCCCTTTATGTTTAGCCCCTTGTGGGCAATAAAGAAATAAAGAATGTGGCAGCAGTTGCTTTCTGCACATTTTCAGTGTTTATTGCTCCTGAGCATCTGCCACATACAAAAATTATCTTCCTAGTTAGCCTTCCTTTGATATTGCTGCACCTCTTATATGTCCATAGCTTACATCTACGCGTTTTCTACAGATCGACCAGGGCCTTCAGGTAGATACCTGAAGGGGTTTGTGTTTTGTCTACCTTCCTACTTATTAGAACTTTTGTTTTAGCTAGGTTGACTCTAAGGCTCTTCGATTCTAGTCCTTGCTTCCTCACTTGAAACTTCTCCTCTAGTTCTGATAGTGACTCAGCAATTAGAGCAAGGTCATCAGCATAGAGGAGCTCCCAGGGGCATCCTGTCTTGAATTCCTGTGTTATTGCCTGGAGGACTATGAAGAATAAGAGGGGGCTGAGGAATGATCCTTGGTGGATCCCTACTTCTACACGGAATTCTTCACTGTACTCGTTGCCAACCCTCACCTTACTGACAGCGTCCCTGTACATGGCTCGCACAGCTCTCACTAACCATTCATCTATCCCTAGTTTCCTCATTGACCACCAGATAAGAGATCGGGGGACCATGTCAACAAAAGCCAGATACAGAGGTTTATCTTTCACTAGGTATTTCTCCTGCAGCTGTGTTACCAGAAATATAGCATCAGTGGTGCTTTTCCCTGGAACGAACCCAAACTGCATCTCATCTAAACTGACTCTCTCCCTAATTAGTTGGGCTATGACCCTCTCCGTGACCTTCATTACCTGATCCAACAATTTGATACCTCTGTACTTATTTGTGTCTAAAGCGTCACTTTTACGTTTGTAGCAGTTGACTATGGTGCTGCTACACCAGTCATTGGGTATGACTCCTTTGTGTACCACCCGGTTAACTATACGGGTAACTAGGCTATAGCCGACACTGCCAGATATTTTGAGCATCTTAGCAGTGATCCCTGATGGGCCTGGGGCTTTCCCTGTCTTCATACTCTTGATTGCTTTATCTACCAACGTACTGTCAATTAGAATAGCTGGTCCCTCAACAGACTCTCTTTTTCCCATACATTCTCTTTATTGAGCAACCTTTCATAGTGGTGTCTCCAAACCTCTCTCTTTGCTGCTTTGTCTAGTGCAAGAGAACCATCATCCGTGTGAACACATTTCTCTACTACGACATCACAATTCTCTCTCACACACTGTCTTGCAAGACAAAATACTTTCAAGTCTTTGGTCCTCACGGCGCAGAACATTGGCAAATTTTTTCTTATCTGCTTCCCCTCTGGTTAAATAAACCTGTCTTCTAGCTTCCCTTCTGGCAGTCTGATATAATTCCCTGCTACCTCCATTC
>NC_068985.1:64732533-64734985 GCF_001194135.2 Octopus bimaculoides
CTGCTTCCCCTCTGGTTAAATAAACCTGTCTTCTAGCTTCCCTTCTGGCAGTCTGATATAATTCCCTGCTACCTCCATTCTTCTAGTCCTTCCAAGCCTGTTTCTTTTGTCTAATAGCCCTGTCAACCACAATTGTTGACATTGTTCCACCACCACGTTACCTTGGGTCAAGAGGGGACTTTGCACCATCCACAGATCTGGTCAGTGGCTCTCAGCAGGTTGTCCCATAGAAACCTCCAGTTGTCTTCCACATTATGTGACGCTATATTTCTATTTCATCGAAGGCTTCGAGTAATACATCTCTAAATCTCTGTCCATTTGCAGGATCTTTAAGCTTCCAGACCCTTCTCCTCCAAGCTGGTCTACTTCATGGTATCCATTTAGCCCTAATCCCGAAGTTTCTAACTACTAATCTATGTTGAGGGGTACATTCTTCGCCTGGGAAGGTTTTGGCATTTATAAGCAGCCCTCTTTACCTTTTTCTGACAAGGATGTAGTCAATTTGGCTAGTATGTCTGTCAAACAGGTGGGTTTTCTGAAGTTGGTATTGCAAACCATAAGATGATTTGCATCACAGAACTCCAGCAGTCTGGTTCCCTCCTCATTCCGGGAACCAAAACCATAGCCTCTATGTACGCCATGGAAGCCCCTGCATGTTGTCCAACATGTCCATTGAAATCACCAGCCACAAAGAGATGGTCCCTGTTATTTGTCAACAAGGTAGTCTTCAATAGGGTGCCATAAAATTGGTCTTTCTGCCAATGTGGTAACCCCGGTTGAGGGGCATAGGCCGAGATAATGGTAGCTAACATATGGTGAAGCACTAATCTAATCTTAAGTACTTTGTTACATACTTTGTTACATACCTGTGTTCTTTGCCTGTGAAGAACCTAGCGGAACCTTCTCTCCACCTTACTTCTTGGATGCAGCACAAATCTACACATCTCCATTCAAGCATTTCAACAATCTCACCAGACCTACCTTTCAGTGTGCCGACGTTGAATGTGCCAACTCTGAGGGTGTGGGCCCATGAGACGCTGGGATGAAGGACAGCAGTGTCATGTACTTGAAAAGAAAGCTTGCATTTGGCAGAATTCATAAACAAACAATAACCTACAATCTGCATACACTAAACCATTTTTATGCGCTATAAGATTGATAAACCCTAGGTAGGAGTGGGGATAGGGTTAGGCCCTTAGAAGTGTTCACGAGAGACAACCAAGGATGACAGAGGATAGGAACTTCCGGTAAAGGTGGAGGGTGTGGTAGGGCAGGCGTACCACGAGCCAGCAAGTTTATATGAGAGCATCTTCTGCACTTATATACTATGGTACACAAATTTAGAGAGAATGAATTAACGAAATGATAAACTTGAATAAAATAAATAAAATGTGACGATTAACAGATATGCATGAACTTAAGACAAGGAAGACGAAGTTATCGGAACTATGTTTACATGGAAAAGAAATAGATAGATAATAAAGAACGAATGGGGGTGTTTATGATCTATGCAGAAACAGGAGTATATGAACAAGGTTGAAAGGATAAAATTTCTTATCTGATCATCTTCTGAAATTCGTATTCTATCAGCAGAGGAATTGAAAATTGAGTAGGGAAAAGAGAGCGTTGCACTGGTTTATATAGAGTTAGGGTTAGCGGGGGAAGTATTGACGAATCAGGTGGTAAAATCGAAGAGAGAGAGAGAGACAGTGACGCAGAGAGAGAGAGAGACAGTGACGCAGAGAGAGAGAGAGACAGTGGGGCACAGAGAGAGAGACAGTGAGGCAGAGAGAGAGAGGGGTCTGAGTTAGGTGGACAGGCAGTGAATACAACACGAGGAAGAATATTCTTTGGGATTTTGGGTAACATAATTAATGAAACAGCAAATGCCAAAATCGTGAGATAGAATTGAAAAATATTTTTGGGGATTTTGGAAAACATAATTTAAAGAAACAGCAGTGGTAAATCGAAGAGAGAGAGAGACAGACAGACAGACAGACAGACAGAGGCACAGAGAGAGAGAGGGCCTGAGTTAGGTGGTCAGTCAATAAACACGAGGGAGAGGAATATTATTTAGGATTTTCAGTAAACATAATTGAATGAAACAGCAAATGCCGAAATTGTGAGATAGAATTGAAAAATATTTTTGGGAATTTTGGGAAACATAATTTAATGAAACAGCAAATGCCAAAGAGTTTAGACGAGAGCATCTTCTGCACTTGTATACTATGGTAGACAAACTTAGAGAGAATGAAGTAAGGAAATGATAAACTTGAATAAAATAAATAAAATGTGATGATGAAAGGATATGCATGGACTTAAGACAAACAAGGAAGACGTAGTTATTGAAACTATGTTTACATGGAAAAGAAATAGATAGATAATAAAGAACAAATGGAGGAGTTATGATCTACGCAGAAACAGGAGTACATGAACGAGGTTGAAAGGATAA
>NC_068985.1:64735085-64736404 GCF_001194135.2 Octopus bimaculoides
TATATACATACACATATATACACATATATACATGATGATGTGGCCAAAAAGTGCCACTATTATTTTTATCTGTCTGTCTATCTTTCGCTCTCTCTCTAAAAGAACACGCAAGCACACAGACATATATATGTATATTCATTCATGTTTTAGGTATATCTATTTTTCTAACTTCTCCATTCAGATATAAATATAGAAATTTCTTTCACATAACCAGAGACAATCTGACAGTGAAGCCAAACACACAGATACAAATTCACAGCAAAATGAAAATCGACACACCAACAAAAAGACAACTATGCAACGTCTTGCCCTGCATTCCTGAAAAATAGCATCGGAATTTCAGCAAAAACAGACACTATTCTGCATTTGTAAATTCATTGCACTACTACTTACACATCATTTGTACTTTCATTTCACTACAACTTATTGATATTCCTTATCAAAAACAATTCTCATTCCTTTAAGCTATTTTTCTATATGATATACCTATTTTCCTTGCATTGCTGTAACACAGCATCCAAATTTCATTTCACTATTACTTACTGATATTTATTATCAAAAAAATGTCTCCTGAAAAAAGGCCGTCACAAAACGCACACCAAACAAAAGCATGACATGCACAAGAAAACAACAATGAGGCATACACTCAGCTTGCAGATCAGCAAAGAGAAAGAACGCTTGAAGTGCATCTGAAACCAAACATCAACGAAATGCACAACTTGCAGATAGCAAACAAAGAATGGCAATTTGACATGCAACAGAAAATGAAGATGAAGGACATGCACAACTTGCAGCTGATCATCTTCGTAAAGCTTCACATCATATGCAAGAAACAACACAAGAAATTGCAAACAGACTTGCAGAAAGCCAACAAAAATTATATTGATCTTTCTTCTACTTCAATTATTACATAGTTTTCTCATCATCATCTCATCTTCGTTTAACGTCCGTTTTCCATGCTAGTATGGGTTGGACAATTTGACTGAGTACTGGTGAAACCAGATGGCTACACCAGGCTCCAATCTGATTTGGCAGAGTTTCTACAGCTGGATGCCCTTCCTAACGCCAACCACTCAGAGAGTGTAGTGGGTGCTTTTACGTGTCACCCGCACGAAGGCCAGTCAGACTGGCAACGGCCACGCTCAAAATGGTGCATTTCATGTGTCACCTGCACAAGAGCCAGTCCAGGGGCACTGGCACCGATCTTGATAGAAAAATTCTTTCATGTGTCGCCCGCACATGATCCAGTCCAGCGGCACTGGCAACGATCTCGCTTGAAAAATTTCATGTGTCGCCCGCATGAGCCAGTCCAGGGGCAC
>NC_068985.1:64737806-64738991 GCF_001194135.2 Octopus bimaculoides
AAAAAGAAATGTACACACACACACACAAGTTTATATAAGACTACATGTAGAATTGCTTCTGCATTAGTAGACATACATCTACAGATACATCAGTGGGTTATACTAACTGAGTGCTTATATGTGTATGCATGTGTATACTTTTGTTATGTGATATGTCATGTGCAATTGTATGACTGACTGAAGGTGCAGCATGCACACGAGTGTTTTGCATGGCAGAGCTGGTACATTATTATCCGAAGTACATGTAACATGTAGGAGTCATGTGCATAATGTCTATGTGTCTGTAACATAGCTATAGAAGTAAAGGAGTGTTAACTGGGATGGACACACATCTATGATATATAATACACATACATCTATAATATATAATGCACACACACACACACATCTATAATATATAATGCACACACACAGTGGCACGCAGGCACATGCACACACACACACACACACACACACATCCAAATCAATCTGCAGAGATGCACCTAGCCATCAATTTCCATACATTGTATAACCTTTTGCTTGAAAAAACACTAGCAGACTCTTCTAAAAATGCACACATACAGGAGGAGTAAATTATACATATAATAATACGTTCAATGTGGCTCCCGATAAACAGTTAAAGTAACTATCTGATCAACGATGGGTTTTACTCCTAGTATATATGTATCATCCTGCATACATCACACACACACATGCTATTACACACATACATGCACATACCTCCTCTTACACTCTCCTGTCTTAGAAAACACTTTTTCTTTGTCCATCCCCTTCCAGTCATTCCAAAATGTAACTACGTGTGGATTGTTGGTGATATTTTTCCTCAGTCTTCCTATTCTCTTGGACTTTCCTCTGTCTCCTGTTTCTGAAGAAGAGCTTTGCTTGAAACATAAAACACCCTTTCTTTCCTTCCCTGAGCATCTTATTTATATTTTGCATGTACCACATTCTCACATTGTTGTTTTTTTCTTCTTGTGTTTTCACTCCATCTTTTTGGATTGATATTATATATATATATATATATATATATATATATATACACACATATACATAAATCTGTGACAGTTATTTGGTTGCCATAATAAAACTCTGAGTTTCGGATGTCGGGGCAGAAATCTGCTCTGACATCTCATCAGTTATTAAGACAAACAAAAATGCTATATATATATATATATATATATATAT
>NC_068985.1:64739470-64752183 GCF_001194135.2 Octopus bimaculoides
GGTGATCCCAAAACAATGGTGTGCATGTGTGTGTATGTGAGAGCATGTGTGGTTAGGGGCTGGTGACCTTGACGTGTGGGTGTATGCATGTGTAGGTGTGTGGATGATGGTGTGGGTGCTGAGAAGTGGTCAGTGCTAGTGTGTGCGGGGTGGTGTGATGTGGTGTGGTGGTGTGGGTGCTGGGAAGTGGGCAATGCTAGTGTGTGCAGGGTGGTGCGATGCGGTGTGGTAGTGTGTTGATGTGTGGTGCAGTGGTGTTGGGGTGAGGGTGTGGGGTATGTGGGAGTGGAATGGGTTGTATAGAGATGGTGGGGTTGGGATGTTTAGGGGTCTGGTAACGATGAAGGAAGAGATGGGGGAAGGTGGGTAGGAGTGAAGAGAGGAAATAGGTGTCAGAGGAGGAGAGATGAGTGGGAGTGAAGAGAGGAAGTAAGTGTGAGAGGAAGTAAGTGTGAGAGGAAGTAAGTGTGAGAGGAAGTAAGTGTGAGAGGAAGTAAGTGTGAGAGGAAGTAAGTGTGAGAGGAAGAGAGGAGAGAGGAGGGGAGTTGAGCCCATGTGGCACAAAGGAGCGAAGAGAGAAGATGAATTCCTGTTCACGGCGAAGACAGGAGTCTGGATGGCTTCTGTGCAAGGAGAATCCGAACACAGACAGGTGTTATATATATATCATAGTGGTGAAGGCCTTAACTACTAATGAAATTGTAGAGTGCAGTTATGACATGAGTACATTTTAGGCATTATAAACTTGGCAGATGTCTGAATGAAGCTGATTTTTTCCAGAAGAAGAGTTGCTTAAAGTGAGAAATGCCAAGGTGGAGGTGAACTGACCATTCATGCCAAAATTTTTCTTGTGAATGAAATTGCCTGAAAATTCACAGATACTATCATTTTGACCTAAATAACTGCAAAACATTTCATTGAAATCTGTTTGATATTTCCTGAAACAATCACTGTCAATTGAATACTTGTGAAATAGTTATAAAAAAATATTTTGAAACCTTTACTGTCTGGTACTCCTACAGCATCAATGAGATCAAGGACAATGTTCCCACCTAGGTCAAATGCCTTTTCGGTTTTATTGGGACCGTCTTTCTTGCCAGTGTAGAGGTCAAAAGCATGCATATATCCATGCTGAGAACAAAGGACCCAAACTTTGAAACCAAACCAAATTGGTTTTCCTTTTATAAATTGTTTGGCATAGTGTTTGCCATAATATGGAATCATACTTTCGTCAACAGAGAGATGTTCTCCCAAGCCACCATGTTCCTTGAATTTTTTTTGTAAGTGGTCAAGTAGAGGTCTGAGTTTGAATGCATGATTGTCTCCTGAAGTACTGGCATTATCTGCTAAATGGATATTTTTCAATATATTCTTGAATGTCTCGCCTCATGCTATTTTGTAAAATTTTTGGAACATGGTCTTCAGATGACCAATACCGTCTTTTATTAGGGAGTGGACAGAAGCTGACAGAAGCAATCCACTAAAGAATATATAGAGCTCTGATTTGCATACATTCAGAACTTTACCTTTTTGAACAGCATATTGGTTTGTTTGTTCTACAATGTCATCCAGTGTCATCTGTGAAGAACAAACTAAAGAAATCTACTGGATTTGAGCAAGACTTTGCTTCCTCAGATATATCTACAGGCTCACATGACATTGAAACACAATTCTCCACTTTGTTTTTCTTCCAATTTCTTGTTTTACTGAATTTAGTTTGTTTTAGATTTCCTGCACCTTCTTCAGTTTCTTCAGGTATATCCTGTTGACGAGAAGTTTGTGCGTCAGTTACCAAAAGCTCTCTTTTCAGTCAAACTAAGAAACCTATAGCTTCATCATCAGAAGCATTACTACCACCATCAGAGAATTCTATATCGTGAGGGAGACCAATGTGAACATCGCCTCCATTGCTCAGCTCTTCCAATAATCTTTTGCTGCTGTAAGACTGAAAGAAAAATTACAATGATATTGTAAATAAAAACCAGAGACTATTTCATATATATTATATTGGCTATTTAAAATGTGAAGTTATATCAACACGCATAAAATATTAGGTGCGTTGTTTTATGTCTAAGTTGTCGGATGTCTGTTATAATGGACAGGGCATTATATTTTATTTTGTTTACAACATATTTTTCAAATAGTAACAAATAATAGTTGTCATCTCACCTATGATCATAGAAAAACACATAAGAAACCACAATAATACCTACAGAATTAAATAATTGGAAATAATTGGCTTTCCATTTACTACGCGTCCTGCTTGTACTTGCCATGCTGCACATGTGGTTGCTACAAGTTACAAGTTATGGTGCAAGCATTTGTTCAAACAAACTGCATACACTTTAAGAACATGTATCATTCTTTGATACAGATTATACACAAATCACACTTTGTATCAAGTTATTTGTTTTATACCCTTATAAATTAAGTGTCAGTTTAAACGGATGATCAGCATGAATTGGTTAAACTGGTGCTGTATTTATTGACCTTGTGAGGATTAAAGACAAAGTTGACCTCAGTAAGATTTGCACATCAATCACATCCAACATAAAGGCTCAATTAATAACACAAAAGTTAAGGTATTATCAACGCATATAACAGGCATGACACATAGACAGATTACAGAGGCTACACACATAGTAATAGAAAAAAAACAAGCCTTAACAGAAAACATGAATGGAACAATAACATCCACCACCACCAACTATGCAACATGATGACTAAAGACAATGGGAGAAATAAAACCCAGATACAAACAGTATAATATACACACTCATATACGCACACACACAAAAGACACACATATACATACTTAAGAGGGAATGGGGGTAAAATGGAAAGATAAATAAGAGTGTGTGTGTATAAATATATATATATACACACACACACATACATACACAATCACACATATCTGTCTGTTCTTGACTTTTATACTCTCACAAACCCACCTACCCAGCCAACTTTGATTTTCTGTCCCTGTTCTCTCTTTATCCACCTTCTTGTACCTTGTGAGTACAGCCTGACACCTTATCTGCACTGCCCTTTCTCCTATGTATCTCCTCTACAACAGAACATCCATTCCTGTTCATCCAACACTTGACACAAAATCACTTGCCTCAATATTGCGATTCCCACTCTATCAATGTGTCTTATCTTGCAAGTTACTTGGTGACTTCAGGAATGCTGGCACCATGGAAAGAGTTCCTAGTGCACTCTGTAAAATTGTTGACATTTTGAAGGGCATCCAGCCACAACAGAAATCATGTCAAAGCTAACATTGGAGATTAAGACAGTGTTTGACTTGTCAAATCCTGTCAAACCATCCCACCCATGCAGGCATGGATACAGACGTCAAATGATGATGATGAGGAGGAAGAGGAATTACACAGCTTTCAACAATGAGTATTTAATTCAGTTGTACAATCAATTGAATTACCAGTTCATTGAAAGAGCTTGCATGTGGTTGAGTATTCCATATACATATGTTTCCTTAACATAATCTTCAGGCTAAGTCAGCATGATATGGTATGTGACAAAGCTGGATCTTTGAATTTCCAATGGATGTTCAAACAGTTTCCATCAATCCAATTTCACCCACAAGTTTATTATATCCATGCAGTCACAATGAAATACCTAAAAGTAGAGTCATTCATTAAATGTTCTCATTATATCCAATATTCATGTTATACAAGATATTCCAAATTCTTTTTATATGTTCAAACATCAAGCACATATATTATCCACAAAATTACAAGCAACTACAGAAAATTAGGTTCATGCATAACCAGAACATTAGAGTCCATATTATATTGGATATTCCATTGGTGTTGGTCTTATACATCTGAAGATAATGCAGAGAAAAATGCTTTCCATACTTGTGCTATTAGGTAATTTCCAAGAATTGCACCAATATTTCAGACAGTCAAGATAAAAGGGCCAAAAACTTTCAAAATGTACTGTTCAGCCAAAATGGAATCAGATATTTAATGGCCTAATACATAAACTTGATCTGTGGAAATTATGTAATAACTTAAGTATGGAATGTGCTTTTCTGTGCATAATATTCAGACATGTAAATCTAACACCTATTTTCAAGAGAACATGAAAAGATTGTTTTTTTGCAATAGTATAATCTTGAAGTACACACAAAGCTATACAGTCGACTTTGGTATATGAGCAAAGAAAAGAAATTATAAGGACTCGTGAATAGTTTCTGAGGAACCCATGATGGGTTATGAAAAAGCTGTTCATTGAACCAAAGAGTACACAAATGAAGAACTCAGATTTACATTTGGTACCTTCACAACAGACTGGCACTGCCTAGAGACTAGCATTGCTGTTGGCTGCACAATATGTCACATGGTTTATTCTAGTCACGGTGATGGTCTTGAAAGCAACAAACATTTCAGAACAAATGGCCTATATACAGTCACCTAAGAAAGCCTTCATGGCTGATCTGATACTTCTATAGATAAGTGGATCATGCAGAATGCCATTTCAAGGCTAGACAAGCTGATAGAGTGGTCAAGGATGCAGTTCAGAGCAAAAAAAGTCATGCAATCTGACATTTATTAAGGGAATGCAGAAAGAAGTGAAATTTAAAATAATAGAAAGCATACCAACAGTCAAGGAAAAATCTGTTAAGAGCCTGGAGTGAGCATACTCAGAACATTGTCAGATAGGAGCCACAGAATGAAGATTATGAAGCAAGCTGATAATGGAATAAAAGTAATTGATGGTTCAAAGTTACCAGGCAAGTATAAAATATGGTGTCTACAGTTTGGTTTATATCCACACATTTTATGGCCACTATTAATATATACACTGTTACGGGTTAAAATCATTGAGCAAAAGCGCAATATGTTCATTAGAATAAGGTTAGGGCTACCTCATATAATAAACATCTCAGCTCTTACCACTGACATCAATCATTGAAATTTATAAAGTAGGGAAGGTATGTACAGTGATGATGCTAAGAAAATCAAAATAAAGCATAATCCAACCAGATATTAAAAAAAAGAGCCAGGAAGTAGAAAGCATAAACAGAAAAAGATGACATCTTGTCTTCACTTAAACACTGAGACATGGTGGATGCTTTGCAAATTGATTGGAATGGATTAGTGTTTGGCTCAGATTGGTTGAGACCACTTTCAAGTATAATACACAGTGAACATAAATTTGTTGGTAGTAACAGTGTCAAGGCAAGGGAAGTAAAGAGAAAAGAGCTTGCTTTGATTCAATACTCTCAACAAGGACAAATGACAAGATGGGAAGAGCATGTAGTTGAGAGAAAAATAAGTTACAATGGAATATAGAAATGATGCACATCACAACTAAGTTTTTTTGATTAATTCATCCTATTGGTGCTTTGCTGTTGCCTACAAGCCTGGTGAGATGGAACATATCAAAAAATGATAAATGCAGATGTGGGGAAGTAGGAACATATTCTTTCCAAGTGTTCACTGGCACTGGAAAGATATACCTGGAGACACAGTCTGGTTCTTAAGATCCTCTTCAATGCTGCAGAGAACCAAATGGCTCTAATCAACAGTGGAAAGAAACTGCAGAAGAAACAGTTAGAGATGTCATTACCTTCATGTGTCCAGGACAGCAGATCCACTTGAAGAAGAAACTTCCTATGAACAATGAAATGTGGAATGGCTATTGAGAGATGGCTGCAGATTTCCTGTAAACAATGAAAAGTGGAACGGCAGTTGTGAGGTGCCAAGGATTCTTGCCCATTCCAGTTATGAAGGAACCTGATATTATCTCTTATTTTTTACTTATTTCAGTTATTAGACTGTGGCCATGCTGGGGCTCTGCCTTCAATAATTTTAGCTGAACAAAATGACTCAGTACAATAATACTTCACCTTACAAGGATCCACTTTATGAGACCCCGGATTTACAAGTTTCATTTTTCAAGCACAAGATTTAAATTTTGATAAAAGTGCAAAAGTTTCTACTGCTATAACAAATACTTCACCATGTTACCAAGAAATTTATAGAGAGCAGAAAAAAGCTTTTTCTAAGCAAACAACTCAAGACTTGTTTTTAAAAAAAAAATCTACGAGTCAGTCTATGAGAGCTTGTGAATTGGCGATCGCATCTACAAGTGATAGTGTGCATGAGTCATGGTAACATGCTTTACCATGTTACCAAGAAATTTACAGAGAGCGGAAAAAAGCTTTTTCTAAGCAAACAATTCTAGACTTGTTTTTTATAAAAAAATCTACCAGTCGATCTATGAGAGCTTGTAAATTGGCGATCACATCTACAAGTAATAGCGTGTGGAAGTCTAGTGCAAGTGAAAATGATTCAGAAAATGATTAGAATAATATTTTTTTATTATAAATGATCCTGACATTCTTTTTACTTTACATAAAATATTCTTCACAGTCTATTGTTGTTTTATAGCCATTCATTTATGAGTATCATAAATTTTATAAGTAAAATATTTTTCTGGGAATAAATTACGATTTATAACATTTATAACATTGCTACTATGGGAAATTATTGCTCTGCTTTATAAGTTTGCTCTTCATGAGCAGTCTCTGGGAACAAATTAACTCGTATATTGAGGCATTACTGTACTTTTTTAAAGTCTGGTGCTTATTCTGTTGGTTCTCTTTTGCTGAATTGCTAAGTTAGAGGGATGTAAACACACCAACACAGGTTGTCAAGTGGTGGTGAGATACATACACATTTATGACAGGTTTCTTTCAATTTCCTTCTACCAAATCCACTCACAAGGCTTTGGTGGCTCTGAGACTATAGTGGAAGACACTTGTTTAACGTGCCACACAGTGGACTCAACCCAGAACCATGTGGTCAGGAAGCAAACTTCTTAACACAATGAAAATGAAAAACAATGAAGACATTGTAAAATACCATGAATTAACTATAGAAGAATTTGAACTCAGAAAGTAAAAAGATATGTCCCTCTATAATTTCTATATCCATCCTGCTCTTCAATTCATTTTACATATTGCACCGTGATATATGGAAGATACTTAAAATATAATTTTCCTATTTTAATACATAATAAATTAAAATCTGTTCTCAATTATTTAATTCAGCTAGAAATTATTACTGGCCAGTTTAAGTTACTCTTAATAAGATTGTAAAAATGATTATTTTGTCTTATTTTTCATCTATATTTGCATAAACAACATTCACATATACGTGCGTGCGTACAAATATCATTTTATCTTATTCATAAAACCATTTTCATTTATATTTTGCTTTATTACACACAGAAGGGTAAAATTCAACTGATTGGCAAAGGTTCACATACTCAGAAACTACAACCACTGGCATCCAGGTGCTATGTTTCTTCATTTCTCTTCTCCCACTACTACAACAGACTCCAAAATAACTAGTTACATATTTGCCACCAACCAGATTCATTTGACACAACTGCCTCTCTTTCCATGTCATCTCTCTTGTGTTTCACTAATCAGAACAGTAAATTTCTAAAATCATTTACCTACCCAAATATTTTTCTGTAGATGTTAACTTACATATCTACCTCACCAGACTAAGAAGGACTGCAAAGATCATAGGTCCTGCTTCCCCTCAAATATAAGGTGTGTGTGTGTGTGTGTGTGTGTGTGTGTGCATGTGCAGAAGAGAAAGAGAGGAGAGAGAGAGAGTGTGTGTGTATACATGCGCATGTGTGTGTGTACACATGCGCATGTGTGTGTGTGTCTGTAGGCATGTGTGTGTGCATGTGTGTGAGTGCATGCATGCATGCACATAATTTAGAAACAATATTTTAAGTTTGTTTTACCAGGCCTGTCTTTTCTTGTTTTACAGCAGTGAGGGTTGTCATTGTATCTGGACTTGTTGATAACACTGAGTAATCAATTTATATGTTCTGAAAGTAAAAATATATAATAAAAATAAATAAATGTATTTTACTATTGTGAAATGAATATATAGTTAAAATGTTTTATTGGTGCATATAATTTTAAAATTCAAATTCAGTTTACATATTTTATCAGCTGATACTAGAAGGAATAGTCAATTAGGACATTTGCTTAAAATAAGCAATAGCTCTTGCCATGATTATACTTAATCTTTTATCTTTTACTTGTTTCAGTCATTGGATTGCAGCCATGCTGGGGCAACACCTTGCAGAACATTTTAGTTGAATGAATTGATCCCAGTACTTATTTTTTTGTTAGCCTGATACTTATTCTTTTTGCCAAACTGCTACTTTACAGGGATGTAAACAAACCAACACTGGTTGTCAAGCAATGGTGGGGACAAACATAGGCACAAAGACACACACACACTTATACTCACACACAAGAAAGCCCATAAAAATGCAAAACAAAGTGGAAAAAATAGTACTCAGATACCAAAGGTAGAGTAATTCACTGTTATTAAAGCTGCAAAATATTCATAAAACTGTTTTTCAGAATTTCATGTTCCTATTCATCAGGCAGTTGTTATGAATACTTAGTTAATATCATGATTGTATATGGAATAAAAGGTTATGTAATATAATTCAAATCAACGAATAAGCATTTAAATTTCATTGGGCGGCAGGTTTTCAAAATATAATGGTGTAATTTTCATTACAAGTTACTATACACATATAGAATCCTTTGTATCTCTGTCTGTTCCCAATGCATTCCAAAACAGCTCAACAAAATCAAATCAAATTTTACATGGTAATACTACCACACCCCAAGACTGGCAACATATAATGTTTTTGGATTTGGATTAAAACAATGCAACATTGGTAATTGTTCCGTGTTACGTCTCAAAACTCGAAGAAAAGTGAAACCTTTAAGGGTTTAAGAGTTATAAATAGTTTCACTATGCATGTATGCATATGAATATACATATATGTATATCTTTGTATATATATACATGTATGTATATATATGTATATATATATACATGTATGTATATATATGTATATATGTATGTACATATATATATATATATATATATATATGTATGTATTATTACAAATAAAAGGGTAAAGGAATATCAATTTATTAATTTATTAATAAATTAACAATTAATAATTTTTACCAAGCCCTTCGGTATGTAAACATGCTATCTGTTGGAGTTTCAGCACTTTAACTGCTATTTCTGAACTTCGGTATGTGGTGAAGCAACTGTTGCTGATCCCTTAATTATGTATATATATATGTATATATATGTATGTGTATATATGTGTGTGTATGTATATATGCATATATATTTGTATATTATATGATTAAATGCCACGCATCAATTTCCAGGTAAGTTGTATCATAATAATTTCGATGTGATACTTTCTATCTCTTTCTTTTACTCTTTCCCTCTCCTCTTTCGTTTCCTCTCTCTTCCTTTCTCTAATTCGTTTTATCTCCCCTTCTCCCACTTTCGTTTTTTTCTCTCATCCCTTCCCTAATTCTTTTCCTCCCCACTTCACCTGTCTGCCCTCTCTCTTCCACCTTTGCTCTCTTGATTGCTCACACGTGACCGTTGGCCATCTTTCTTTTCCTAACTTGAATTTCTTTCTTTGTGATCAGCTGCAAGGATAAGACAGATTCTTGTCAGAGCTTGTTCCTCCATGTTCACCAACTCGCCTCATTCAGGCTTACCTGCCCCTCCTGTTTGTTTTCACCGTCCTGTTTTTGTTACCAACTTTGACCCTCCGCAAAATCCCAAATTTTATTTAATTTGCCTTGCGGGAGCAACTGTTTTGTCGAATACGAACCTTGTCATGAATTGCTCAAAAATACGAAGTAGAAAAACAGCCGACAACTGATGAAGGGTCGTTTTTTTTATGTTGCTTGTCTTGTTTTCCATTTGTTTCTTTTGTTGTTCGCAATAAAAGTTCGTATTCCATGTTTTCATATTTCGTATTTCATGTTTACGTTCTGTAGTGTGCTATGCCCATATATGCATGTGTATATACATATGTACGTATATATGCATGTATATATTTTATATATATATATATATATATATATATATATATATATACGTGTGTGTGTATATGTATGTATATATATATATATATGTGTGTGTGTGTCTATATATCTATGTATGTGTATATATATGTGTGTGCGTGTGTGTGTGTGTGTGTATATATATATATATATATATATATATATATAAAATTTAAATAAGAGTTTTGACGCTAATATCCACTTATATTAAAGTTTATTACCTATGTCAACATTTCTTTATAAGGTCAAATTCAACTCTCAATTCAAGTTAAATAAGTAAATTATCTTACACATCCTCAGGGTAAAAAGTAAGCAGTAAACATCAAAAAATTTATAATCTCTAAGTCTGATTCATATTCAAATTCCTCCTTAAATAAAAGTCCGTCTAAGGGACAAAACCCTCATAATATTATTAATTATAAACAATTAAGTATTACAAATTATTGATTTCTGGTAATACATTCCAAACTAATGGAAATCTATATTATATTATCTCTAGAAACTTTAGAAAATAAATACAAATATACAATTTTATTATTAGTGATAAATTATCCTGTCTTTTAAACCTAATGTTATACTATAATACCCAATCATACTGAAATTTATAATTTATTTAAACTAGAAAAACGTATGTCTAAGAAAATGGCTACATCTGAAAGCATTGTATGTGAGTTTATTTATTCACTTACCCTTAGAGAATAATATAAAAAATAATTCTAGATTACACAGCGAGCAATATCTCTTACCTTTGTCATAAGGGAAATATTTTCCAATAATTGACCATTCTAACGAATATTGCTTTTTTTGTTCCTTCAGTTCCTAAATGAATTTACTAAGACTAGTACTCGCTATTTTACTTCTATCTCTAAAAGTATTATAATGGTTCGATATTCGTTTACAAATTTGTCCCGAAGAACAACCCACATATATGCTAACATCTGTTTGAGTCGTTACCTTACATTGATAAACTATATTCTTCGATCTCACATTTGGGCCTTCAAACTTCAATCTTCTGGGGTTAACCTCTGTTACTGTAATCATAGTACGATTATTATTATTATTATTATTTATATCAGGGTTCTCATCATTATCCTCCCCAATTCCCTTTGATTTAAGTATTTTAAAATTATGAGCTGCAATTATTTGGGCTAAGTTCTTAGTGTTTGAGAAACCAAACCTAATGCTATGTGTATAGGCTATCACTGTGATCTCACTTTACTTGCCAGGTCTTCTCAAGCACAGCATATCTCCAGAGGTCTTGGTCTCTTGTCATTGCCTCTGTGAGGCCCAACGTTGGAAGGTCATGCGTCACCACCTCATCCCATGTCTTCCTGGGTCTCCATCTTCTACAGGTTCCTTCCACTGTTAGGGAGTGACACTTCTTCACACAACTCTCCCAACCCCACTTCTGGCTATCTGGTACAGTTCCTTGCTACCCCCACTCTTCCAGGTTTTCCAGGCCTATTTCTTTGCTCTAATGGCCTTGTCTACCATATTATTCTACCACCATGTTACCCTAGGTCTGGAAGGGACTTTGCACCAGCTTCAGATTTGGTCTGTGGTGCCCAGTAAGCTGTCACGTAGGAATTTCCAGTTACCATCTATGTCCGATGTCTGTAGCTCCTCCTCCCTCTTATCAAATTTCTCATTTAGGATGTCCCTAAATCTTTGACCATGTGAAGTGTTTTTTAGCTTCCAAATCCTTCTTTTCTAAATTGGTTGGCTTCTTGGCATCCTTCTGGCCTGGAGTCTAAAGTCAATAATGACTAGTCTATGCTGGGGGATACATTCTTCACCAGATTGGGTCTTTGTATTTCAGTCTGGTGAGGTTGAAATCAATCTGGTTAGCAGAGTTGCTTTATTGATAGGTTATCAGTTGCTGATTAATAGGTTGCATGCATCACAGAACTCCAGGAGCCTAGTTCCCTCTTTGTTTCAGGAATCAATTTTATGGCCCCCATGAACACCATGGAAGATACCAGGTTGCCGTCTGACATGCCCATTGTCATGTATATAAGATATACATGTATATATATATATATATACACATATATATATTCTCATTGTGTTTAACGGTTTTTGTGATGTCCTGTACCCATATATGCATATATGTATACATATATATATTTATATATTCTTTATGTTATTATATGATCGAACGCCACGCACTGTCTCCAAGTAAGTTTTATCTTAATAATTTCTGCGCACTCTACTATTACTATCACGTCCCTGTCTATCTCTCACCATCTCTTGTTCTTCATCCTTTCTGTTTTTCTCTCCCAATCCTCCCCTATTCTTCTCTTCCTTTCACTGTTACCTCTCTCTCACTCCTCCTCCTTGACCCTCTCGTCGCTGACATGTGACGAAAATGATTATTTCTTTCTACTTCCTGTCTTCCTATAGAGAAGATGCGAATTTTTTTGTCTCTCATTCACATCTAACTTCGCATTCAAAATAATAATTTTTCTATCATCTTGGCCTTACCATTTCTTCTCACTGTCCTGTTCTTGTTTACACTTTCACCCACCGCAAAAAATTCCAAATTTAATTAATTTGTTTTTGCAGGAAGGACTGTTCCAATGAAGTTGCATATTGTCCTTGCCTTTGAAACGCGGAGTAGATGGAACAGGGACAACTGAAGAAGGGAAATATTCTTTATGTTGCTTGTCTCGTTTCTCTGTTTGTTTTTTCGTTGTTCGAAGAAAAGTTTGTTTTCTGTCTTTGTCTTTATGTTTTCGTTTCTCATTGTGTT
>NC_068985.1:64752283-64754434 GCF_001194135.2 Octopus bimaculoides
AGGGTTAGGGTCAGGGTTAGGGTTAGGGTTAGGGTCAGGGTTACGGTCAGAGTTAGGATTAGGGTTAGGGTTTGAGTTAGGGTTAGGTTTACCCTGTGGATCTATATAAAAACCGGGTGGGGGGGGATCGAAATTTTGAAATTGAGATTTTTGAAAATTTTCTTCCAGAACCGGATTCTCCATGGTCTGAAACATAGGATTCCGTAAAAAAAACAAAATTTAAAAGGGGGGGTATACCCAGATTACATATACTCCATGTGTGCCAAAAATAGAACTTATGTTGAGTCAGTCTCAATAAGTATAGATTTATTCATCAGAGAAAGTCACATAGTGACTGAAGGTTCGAGAGTTTCGTGCAGAGGCACTTATCAAACTAATTAAATCAACGTTTTCTATATAAAACGAAAAAGCAGGACACTATCGGAAACAGATATGACGCAGATACTATTTTATATATAGGCAAGAAGACTTTTGATTAATAATATGACAGAATTAAGGCAAGATAAAAAAATGAAAGTCGTCTATATGTATAAGGCATTCTGCCTAAACTACGTCTTTAAGATATGATTTGTTAGTAGTAACGCTAAAAGGAAACTATTTCCTAAGGAACTCAAGAGAAGGATAAAAAGAGCAGATAGAGAGGAATAAAGACAAAAAAGACTAAAGTTGGAGTTGAAAATAAAGGCACTTACCCAGGCAGTGGTCAAGCAAATAATGGTCGTTTTGTATTGAAAGAATTCTGAAGGGGCTTTATTTTTAGACTGGGGTCAAACAGTCGAATCTATTCAATCATGTTTTAAGTCTTTAGCAACATCAATTACAAAGGACTTGGGAGTGGTACTAAAAGATGGAGAGAAGTATTGACAGGCAGAAACTGGGTGAGAGCTGTCTTCAATAATTCAAGTAATGCTGGTTTTGTTGCTGCTACTGTTGTTATTGTCACTTACTTTTTTGTATTTTGATGCTACTTGCCTTCAGAACTCCCTAGGGCATTTTATGCTAGCTTCATCACTTTTATTTATTTATATATTTATTTTTTTCTTTGTTTTGAAATGAGATCGAACTTCAGCATTTTATACAGATACATTTTAGACACTTTTTTCTGCAACTGGTAAGATTATGTAGGGGGTGCAAATTTTGATCTCGCACCCCCTAAAAATTCTAGGGGGTGCGGGTGCACCCGCTGCACCCCCTGTTCCCGGGCCCTTGGTCCTCAGCAGTCATGGCCCATGTTTCACAGCTGTGTATCTTGGCTGTTGAGACACATGCGTCATACAGTCTAACCTTTACTCTGAGTGAGAAGCCCTTTGTCACCAGCAGAGTTAGGAGCTGTCTGGACTTTGCTCAGGTTATTCTTATTCTAGCACCTACACTCTCAGAGTATCCACCCTAGCTACAAACTAGGTAACAAAAGCTATCACCTAATACAATAAAGTTCAAAAGTTCAATAAAAATCAAATAAAACATTTTTCTGTTAATCCTCTTCATCTGGGCCTCCAAGCAGGATCCCTGCTGCTTCCAGGAACTCCCGCCATGGTTGGCCCAGAATACGTGTTTCAAATTCAATGTTCAAATAGTTCAATAAAAACCATTAAATATACATGAAAAAAGACCCCAATCATTTGGATCCCCAAGCAAGTTGACTCGCTGCCCACAGACAACTCTGCAGCGACAAGTCAGGGCCCATAAAAAAGGAATGCAAACTCTTTTTTGTCAAGGGTCTCCATGACCCTTGATAACACTGAATGCTGTACTAGCTCCACAGCCACCTGCGGAGGCCACAATGGACTGAGTGTGCACTCCGCGAACATAATTTCTCGGTCGCACTGGTCATCCAACAATTCTCTTACAGGCCCCTCCATGCGATAAAGGAGGACAAACTCCTCCCCCTCATGGGCAGGAGCCTCAAGCTGCTCCGTCAGTGGCACACTTCCCACCAACGGAGCCTCATTCACAGGTGCCGTCAGCGGCATAGAAGCATCCGCCGACACCCCCTCCTCCTCCTTTTCCTCTTTTTTTTTGAGGATTCAGGGGGCAGCATCGGCATACGTGGAGGATCGCTGTCCTCCTCTGCCTCCTGTGCCGCCTGTACATTATCTGGTGAGCAACCATTGTTGCTCACCTTCCTTTTTCTTTTCGTGGAGGATGTTG
>NC_068985.1:64759180-64762748 GCF_001194135.2 Octopus bimaculoides
GGACGGTAGGTGATTACAGATGCTATAAACACCTGCACCACCTCCACTCTACCCTTCAAGGACAGACCTTCCGGACCACTTCCGTACTATGACCTCCACCTTGTTCACTACCTCGCTCCAATTCTTCTCCGTCTGAGAGTCTGAAACAAACCAAACTCCAAGCAACTTAACAGGACCATCTGTCCATTGTCCAACGACACTGGGCGATAACGGCTTGTTCCTCCAGGTGCCGAGGCGCAAACCGATGGACTTGTCCTTGTTAACTTTTGCTCCTGCCACCGCTTCATATCTTCGGAGAGCATCTTCTACACAAGGTAGTTGTGCTTCTTTAGACACGATGAGAGTGACGTCGTCAGCTTACCGCATCCAATCTCATTAGGGTTGCTGCCTAACTTCTCCAGCCTCCGCAACAATGGCTCCAGGGCCAAAACGTACAGGACCGGAGACAAGGAACACCCTTGACGAACAGACCGCTTGATCGAAAACGGCTCCGTTAGGTAACCGTTTATCTGGATGGTGGACTTGATGCCGCTGTACATAGCGGAGATCCACCCGCGAAAGCCCGGGCCTATCCCAGCCGGTTCAAGGACGGCCTCCAGGTACCGATGGTCTACCCTATCGAATGCTTTACTTTGGTCTAAGTGGACCAATGCCCCTCTTTTGCCGGCTAATTTCCCAACCCTGTCTAAGGTGTAGCGGAGAAGGTGAAGGTTGTCCTGGATCGACCTGCCTGGGATTGCACAGGTTTGTGCCTTCCCGACAAGCTTCTCCACAACAGCCGTCAACCTTTTAGCTAACATCTTGGCCAAAATCTTTAACTCTACATTAAGTAGAGTTATGGGCCTGTAATTACTAATGCTATCCCCCTTGTTTGGGTCCTTCTGGATCAGCGTCACAACTCCCTGGCTTACAGAACTGGGAATTCTCCCATTCTGCTGCCAGTTTGCATAGACGCCTGCCACATCTATTCTATGTGAAATGAGGTCGTCCAGAAAACAAGCCTGTTTCCATTTCGACCTCATTCCACGCACATTTAAACTACCCAACTTAATCATCGAAAAAATAAAGGTAAAAATAAACACTTACAGTTGTGAGAGGGAGCATGGCACTTTTTGTTTGCCAGCCTCCCCCACTCCTTCCGCTTCTGCTGGGCTCTTTCTCAGGGTTGCCACTGGGCTCTGGGTTAGGGTGGCTGCCGGGCTGACTATCAATTTGCCTTCCTTGAAGTCGGAGACGTCTATTATTAGTTTATTTGTAACATGGTCTTGAAAGAGTCTTTCTTTGTAGTCTTCTTCACAGAATTTTATGCGTGGGTGGGCTTTGGTGTATTTCACGACTTTCTCATTTTTCATATTAATTGCCACTATTCTGTCTGTTTTTTTTAAGCTTTTCAATGCAGGGTGAGGGGGCGTCTTGAAGTTCTGTCCGATGAGAGTTGTACCAGCGGGGTAGGAGTGGGAGGTTTTTTTTCTTCTGTCTGTAGGTTTGTTGATGATGCTGATTTTGTTTTTGTTTGGGGAGGGGAATTTGGTGTGTGTTGTTTCTTCCTTTTGTTTGAGACTGTTGTGAATTCCATTTCTGGTGGTTTACTTTCTTCCTCGGCAACTATTTTCTCAGCTGTCCTCACATTTTCTTGTTCTTGTTTTTTTTTTTCCTTCAGTCTTTTTACCTTCAACTGCAACAGTAACTATTGTTGTTTTTTTGTTTTCCTCGTCCGCTTTCAAAGGAGGGGCGTCACTCGCTTTAGCGGTGTTTTGCTTTTTTATGCAGGTCGAGCGAACGTGACCCTTTTGTCCACACTTAAAACATCTGGGTCAACGTCCCTCCACTGACACGCGAATGGTATGCCGCTCCCCCACAAACACCCTGTTGGGCAAATTTTCAAAGGTATTTTCCGCTTGGACTACAATTTCAAGCATCTGCCCTCGCCAACTGGTTGCTTCTTTTCTCCTCATGCTCAGAAAGTTCATATTCTCCTCAACATCGAAAATTACGGCTGCTGCTACCCACATCACGTCATATCCAAATGGTATATCCTCCACTGTCACTCGTGCCATTCTTTTTCCCATGTAAGTGGGCAGCAGCATAATTGTTTCATTTTTCAAAGTTTCTGTTGAAACTTCTCTCGCCACTTCAGCCGAGTCGAAGTGAACTTCAATTGTTGCACTTCTTATACCCCGGTTGACGTGGCGAATTTTTGACCAAATTGGTGCCACACACCTCTACAAGTTCGTTACGAGCCTCTGCGATTTTTCTTTCTTTGACATTATAAACTTTATACACCACACAATTTTTTCTTTTAATGCGTTGACTGTCTCGTGGGGTGGAATCAGCTTTGCTTCACCATCCACCTTCTGAATATACTTTCTAAACGCATATAGACTTTCCTTAGCCACTTTCAACTCGATGGTATTTCCTCCAACGGCCTGTGAGAAACTTGGTTTTCCTTTTTGAATACGTTCTCCCTCCATGGGAAGGTCGCCTTCAGCTGACAATATGGAAGCCATTCTTGTTACAAAGACAAGAAAAAAATTTTACAGGTAATTTTCAGCCCCATAGGGCGAAAATGGCTGTTATACAAACAGTTAATAAAATTACAGTTCAAATACACTGAAGAAACAAACAGAAACGAACTCACACAGTAGCAGCAACAAAAATGTCAATTCAAAAATCAAAATATTCTCTCTAGCACAAGGAAAAAACGACTAGCTGTTTGAAAAAGTTTGTGAGCCTCTCGCAAAGATATACTATTTCAGTGAAATACATTCACTCGTTACAAAAATTAGAAATAATACATTTCTAAATCTCTCAGAGAGACTTAGGCAGTAGTGATGCAATAAAGTAGTTGTATACTGCCAACTTAACGTGACAGTCCCAATAAGGGAATATACTACTGCTATTTAGCCGTAGGAAGCTGGACTGCTTCCTGTCAGCCTTGACACATTTCCTGTGTCCTTATCTTTGCGAGGGGGAGACAAACTCCTCCACCCAGCCTAGCCTGCATTCAGGGACATGTTTCTGAGTGTGTCAAGGCCGACAGGAAGCGGTCCAGCTTCCTAGGGCTAAATAGCAGTAGTATATTTCCTTATGGGGACTGTCACGTTAAGTTGGCAGTATACAACTAATTTATCGCATCACTACTGCTTAAGTCTCTCTGAGAGATTTAAAAAATGTATTATTACTAATTTATATATATATATATATATATATACTTATATATATATATATATATGTGAGTTCATCAAAAATTTAGATTCAGATGAATATGGTACTTAAATTGAGGCACCAGAATTTAGTATGGTATTCATCATCATCATCATCATCGTTTAACGTCCGCTTTCCATGCTAGCATGGGTTGGATGATTTGAATGAGGACTGGTGAAACCGGATGGCAACACCAGGCTCCAGTCTAATTTGGCAGAGTTTCTACAGCTGGATGCCTTTCCTAACGCCAACCACTCAGAGAGTGTTGTGGGTGCTTTTACGTGTCACCCGCACGAAAACGACCACGCTCGAAATGGTGTCTTTTATGTGCTACACGCACAAGCCAGTCCAGGGGCACTGGCAA
>NC_068985.1:64763040-64767690 GCF_001194135.2 Octopus bimaculoides
CTACACTTTCAGCGCACCCACCCCCACTACTAACTTGGTCGCCCAGATAGCGGAAGCTATCGACTACCTCTAGTTTTTCACCCTGGAATGAGATAGAAGTTGTTTCCTGTTTGTTTACAGTCTTTATTGCACCTGAACATCTGCCACAAACAAAAACTAACTTGCTAGTTAACCTGCCTTTGATGTTGCTGCACCTCTTATGTGTCCATAGCTTGCACCGGGTACATCTTATAGAGTTACTACCTACTCCTTTTCTACATACTGAGCATTCAAAATAAAGTGATTAGAATCAAAATAAGCAACAAGGATATCCAGAGGTAATGCAGTACGATCGTTTCGTGCAACTCCATTTAATTAAACAATGCAACCATTACATTAATTTAAATGCAGAGCAATCCTCAGCTGCACAACGACATAGAATTTAATTAAATTAAAACAGATGGATACATTTGTATAATTTTGCCTAAAATCTCCAAGGAGTTAAGGAGATAGACAAAGAACACATTGCCTTTCCTTAGAAACTGCCTTAGAAGCTACTAAGGTATCAGGAAGAAAGACCGCAGCCACTTGGCTGAAACACATAAATAAATAAATAAATAAATATATATATATATATATATATATATATATAATGGACTAACCTAACCAAATAGCAGCCTATTTACTTACTTAATTTAACATTGGCATATTTATATTTGCAACAGCAGTAACACTTATATTTACAATGCTTTCCTTACTCTCACCCCCAGTAAGGGCAACAATTTTAATATGTTTGAATGATGATAGGTTAAAAGCAAGAACAACTATTGTGACATGTCTGTTATCAAACGATCAAGGAAACCTTCTTTTCAGGTGCTGAATAGCATCTCTCCTTCCCATGTTCCCTCCCAGGTCCCTTGCCCAGTTTTCAGAGTTGCCACTGTAAATGTAGGCACATTAAAATGTAGGTCTAATGAGATTGTAGAGATGCTTGAGTTGAGGCATGTTGATGTAAGGTGGAGAGAAGCTTCAGCCAGGTTCCTCACAGGCAGCACACATAGGTATATAATCTTCTGGAAAGGTAATAGTGATGGAATTGGTGGTGTGGGCATACTTCTTGCAGAGAAATGAGTGGATAAAGTCATAGAGGTAGTCAAAGTGTGTGATAATGCTGAAGCTCAGACTTGTCTTGCAGAATAGTATGGCTACAATTATATCTGCCTACGCCCCACAAGTGGGCCTACCAAATGAACTAAAGGACCACTTTTATGATATTCTTCTGCAGGCTACCTCAAAGTGACAATGATCTCATCTTTGTGGCTGGGGCTTTCAATGGGCATGTCAGATAGCAGCCTGCTAGCTTCCATGGTGGGTATGGGGGCCATGGAATTGGTTCCTGAAACAAAGAGGGAACAAGGCTACTGGAGTTCTGTGATGCAAATAACCTATTGATCTGCAACACCAACTTCAAGAAGCCAGCCAGCCACTTGGTAACCTATCATTCAGGTGACTCTGCTAGCCAGATAGATTTCAGTATCACCAGACAGTAGGATGCATGGTTGCTCTTAAATACAAAGACCTACCCTAGTGAAGAATGTATCCCCCAGCATAGACTAGTCATTAGTGACTTTAGACTCCAAGCCAGAAGGATGCCAAGAAGCAGACCAATCTGGAAAAGAAGGATTTGGAAGTTTAAGGACCCTTCATATGGTCAGAGATTTAGAGATATCCTAATTGAGAAATTTGATAAGAGGGAGGAGGAGCTACAAACTCATGACATAGAAGACAACTGGGAATTCCTGCGAGACAGTTTGCTGAGTGCCACAGATCAAATCTGCGGGTAGGGCAAAGTCCCTTTCTGACCTAGGGTAACGTGGTGGCAGAACAATAATGTAGACAGGCCATTAGAGCAAAGAAACAGGCCTGGAAGAGTGGGGGCAGCAGGGAACTTTATCAGATAGCCGAAGAGAAGCTATGAGACAGGTATATTTAGCCAAGGGAGAAGCAGTAAAGAAGAAGTTTGCCTATGTTCAGTGTCATGAGAACTAAAGAACAGAAGTATTTTGGATCACAAGACAGTGTGATGTCATAGGAGAGAAATGTGTCTGCATGGATCATGGTGTACTTGCTATTATGAAAGACTGCTGAACATGAAGAATGAATAGGAGGATGAGAGTTTGCCAAATGTTGACCCAATTGAGGGACCAGCCATCCAAATTGACAGTACTCTGATAGATAAAGCAATTAAGGATATGAAGACAGGGAAAGCTCCCGGCCCCAGGAATCACTGCTGAGATACTTAAAATATTTAGCGGTGTGAGTTATGGTCTAATCACCTGTATTGTAAATCAGGTGGTTCACATAGGAGTCATACCCAATGACTAGTGTAGCAGCACCATAGTTAACTGCTACAAAGGTAAAAAGGTGATGCCTTAGATAGAAATAATTACAGAGGTATCAAATTGTTGGATCAGGTGATGAAAGTTATGTAGAGTCATAGCTCAAATAACTAGGGAGAGAGAGTTAGTCTAGATGAGATGCAGTTAGGTTTTGTGCCAGGTAGAAGCACCACTGATGCTATACTTCTGGTAAGGCAACTTCAGGAAAAATACCTAGCCAAATATAAATCTCTGTACTTGGCTTTTGTTAACTTGGAGAAAGCCTTTGACAGAGTCCCCCGATTCCTTATCTAGTGGTTAATGCAGAAACTAGGGATAGATAAGTGGTTGATGAGAGCCGTACAAGCCTTGTACAGGGATGCTACCAGTGAGGTGAGGGTAGGCAACGAGTACAGCAAAGAATTCAGGGTACATGTAGGGGTTCACTAAGGATCGGTGCTCCACCTCCTCTTCTTCATCATATTACCTCTGGGCAATAACAGAGGAATTCAAGACAGGCTGCCTGTAGAAGCTCCTCTATGCTGATGAGTTTGCTCTTATAGCTGAATCACTACCTGAACAAGAGAGGTTCCAGGTATGGAAGTAAGGTCTAGAATCGAAGGGCCTTAGAGTTAACCTAACAAAAAACAAAGTCTTAGTAAGTAGGAAGGTTGAGAAATCACAAATCCTTTTAGGTGGATGACCCTACTCAATCTGTAGAAAAGGTGTAGGTAGAAACTTCATAAGATGCATCCAGTGTAAGCTTTGGGCACATAAAAGGGACAGCAACATCAGAGGAGAGGTAACAGGGAAACTACTTTTTGTATGTGGAGAATGCACAGGTACAATAAACTCTGAAAAAGTGCAGAAAATAGACTCTATCAACTGCCAGGGAGGCAAGCTACAGGTGGTAGATAGCTTTCATTATCTAGAGGATCAAGTTAGTAGTGATGGTGAAACATGATCTTTAAACTTTGAGCCTCACAGAGGCAATGACTGGTGACTGAGACCTTTGGCAATGTGCAGTGCTTGAGAGGATCCGTCAAACCAGAGGCAAAATGGCCGAGTTCCTTTCGAGCATTGGGCTTCACGGTGGCAAAGTAGCGGAGTTCCTTTCAAAGGTTGGTCTCATGGAGGCAAAGTGGCTGAGCTCTTTTCGAGTTTTGGGCCTCACCGAGGCAAAGTAGCTGAGTTTCTTTTGAGCATTGTCGGGCCTCACGGAGGCAAGGTGGTTGAGTTCCTTTTGAGTGTTGAGCCTCATGGAGGCAATGACTGAGACCTTTGGCATTATGTTGTGCTTGAGAAGAAGACTCATCAAGCCAAGCAAAATTGCAGTCATGGCAGATACCAGTGTTATGCAAATTGGCACACGTGCTGATGGCATGTAAAAACACCCTGGTGTCACACAAATAACACCTGTGCCTGTGGCACGTGAAACCACCCATTACACTCTTGGAGTGGTTGGCATTAGAAGGGCATTAGAAAACTATGCCAAATCAGGACTGGAGTCTGATGCAGCCTTCCAGCATGCCAGCCCAGTCAAACCATCCAACCCATGCCAGCATGGATAACAGACGTTAAATGATGATGATGATACATTATATATATATATATATATATATATATATATACATATATATATATATATATAAGACCTGTTGAAGCAAGTGAATTGAAATCAAAATTGAACCAAATTCGACGACTGGCACCCATGCCAACCTCTCCTTCATTGGACACTAAACTCTGCTTGCGAAGACCTGTTGGGGCAAGTGAAATCGAAATCGTAATTAAACCATATTCGATGAACCATATTTGATGACTGGCACCTGTGCCAGTGGAGCACTAACAGCACCGTCCGAGCATGATCATTGCCAGAGCAGCTGTCTGGCTTCTGTGCTAGTGGCACGTAAATAGCACCATTTGAGTGTGATCGTTACCAGCGTCGCCTTACTGGCACTTGTGCCGCTGGCAAGTTAGAAAATAATTCAAGCAAGGTCGTTGCCAGTGCTGCTGCACTGGCTCCTGTGCAGGTGGCATGTAAAAAACACCATGTTGAGTGTGGCCATTGCCAGTACCGTGTGACTAGCCCTCGTGCCAGTGGCACATAAAAGCACCCACTACACTCTCGGAGTGGTTGGCATTAGGAAGGGCATCCAGCTGTAGAAACTCTGCCAGATCAGATTGGAGCCTGGTGCAGCCATCCGGTTCACCAGTCCTCAGTCAAATCGTCCAACCCCTGCTAGCATGGAAAGCGGACGTTAAACGATGAAGATGATGATGATGATGATATATA
>NC_068985.1:64768059-64769049 GCF_001194135.2 Octopus bimaculoides
ATATATATATAAATATATATAGAAAAATGTATACTTACATATAAGAGAAAAGGTTTACGTATGCTGCTATATATATATAAATAATACAGAATGGGACAAGAACGCAAAACTTCCAGACAGTTAGGTGATACAAGAAAGGGACAAAACATCCAGATAGACGATACAAAGATAACAAGGACAGGTCATTCAGAATTTTCTTTCTTCATATATATATATAGGGGAGAATTCAGAAAAAAGCAAAAGATGAAGACAGGTGGTGTAGACAACAAACAGATGTATTAGTTTAACGTTTGGGAAGTGAAAAAGTCTTTAACGTTTTGAGCCTACGCTCTTCCGCAGAAAGAAACAGGGAGAGAAAATAAAGAATGTTTTGTGGCTAGCGATCTATCATGGCGAATGCCGGACAGAGAGGTCATACAGGATAGCTAGGTAGAAGGGGAGATAATAAAGTGGTGGTGATCCCAAAATGAAGGTGTGCATGCGTGTGTATAAGAGAGCATGTATGTGCATGTGGAAGAGGGCTGGTGACCTTGACGTGTGTATGTGTAGGTGTGTGGGAGATGGTGTGGGGCTGGAAAGTGGTCAGTGGTAGTTTGTGCGTGGTTGTGTGATGTGGTGTGTGGTACGGTGATGTATGGTGTGGTGGTATGTGGTGTGGTGTTGGGATGTGGGGGAGGTGAGAGTGGGGAAAGCAAAGGTGGGGTATGTGGGTGTGTGTGTGTATAAAAAGGATAGAATAAATAGAGTCAAAAGGAAGAGGGAGTACAATTTGACGGCTGTTTAATGACAACTACACATTTTTTTATTTTTCGCACTCACGGAATGCCTAAGCCTGAATTGATAGTATACCATTAATACTGCCGGCTACCTGGTAATTCTTAGGGCGAACAAGCTCTATTTTATACTCTAATACGTTCTTAATATATATAATGTATCTAATGCATATATATATGCATTAGATACATTATATATATATATATATATATATAT
>NC_068985.1:64769111-64774388 GCF_001194135.2 Octopus bimaculoides
CAATCATATAATAATATAAATAATATATAAATATATGCATATATCCATACATATATGTACATATATATGTATATATACATGCATATATGGGTACAGGACATAAAAAAAAAACGTTAAACACAATGAGAAACGAAAACATAGAAAACGAACTTTTTTCGAACAACGAAAAAACAGAGAAATGAGACATGCAACATAAGGAGTATACCCCTTCATCAGTTGTCCCAGTTTCATCTACTCCGCATTTCGAAGGCAAGGACAATACATGACTTCGTTGAAACAGTCCTTCCAGCAAAGCAAATTAAATAAAATTTGGGATTTTTTGCAGAGGGTGAAAGTGTTAACAGTCAGAGAGAAGGAAACCATAATGGTCCTCTGGCGGACATTTATCCTCAGCCACCTAAACTGCTGCTCCCAGCTATGGTCACTCCACAATGTAAATTAACAGTGTAAATTGAAGCAATTCAGAGAAGCTGTACAAAAAAGATTGTCTCATTGCAACAACTCAGCTACTGGGAAAGGTTGAAACAGAGCAAAGGCGGGAGAGATATGCAGTAATATACATCTGGAAGATCCTGGAAGGAATTGTGCCAAATTTTAGCATTGAAAGTAACACAAATGCCAGAACGGCTCACCACTGCACAGTGCCAAAGATCCCAACAATGCTGTTACGCTTCAGGACTAGTTACTGCAACAGCCTGGGTTTCAAGGTTCCACAGCTTTTTGATATTCTCCCAAAGAGTCTGAGGGACTCACACAAAGTTGATTTAGGTGTTTTCAAAACAAAACTGGATCTCTTCCTGTTGAGAGTCCTAGTTGAACCTACCTTGCGGCAGGAGGCACAGATGAGGGCAGTGACATCAAACTCCCTTATTCACCAAATGCTACATATCAGAGGAGGCTCTCAATAATAACAGTGTAGCAAAATGGCAGTGCCCCAGCATGGCCATGGCTTTGAACTAAAACTGATGTATATATATATATATATATATATGTGTGTGTGTATGTATATATATATATATATATAATATTAATAAAATAGCTGGAATGAGTAAAAGATTTTATTGGGTATGGCATGTTTTGACCCATTCTGGGTCTCTTTGGGTACATCAATAAAAAGTCTCACTGGAGATTTTCTTAGTCAGCTTACGTACTGCTATATGTCTATCAAATTTGAGAATGAGTAAAAAACAGAAAAATTATTGAAATGCAAAAAATTCAAATATAAACGTGAAAATTATACATTCTACTTTAGAGAAAATGACGTAATGAGCCTTCACTGTTGTAACTGTTAAGAGAAAGAAAAGGATATAGAAGTTGAAAGGAAGATAATACTTAGACGAAAATTTTTTTGTGTTCATGCTTAGACACACATATACATACACAGATACATATATATATATATATGCACATATACATACGTGCTCACACACGCACATTCAAGTATATGGGTATATACATACAACTAGATACACATACATATGCACATATGGATGAATACATACATATATATATATATATATATAGGAAGTCATATTTGCAGGTACACACATGTATATATACATAAATATACGTACATAGCATAGATAAATATGTGCATATATTCGTACGTAAAGCAAGATACAGACGTCTGTGCAAAGTTAGACACACACACACACATGTTAATACACTCGCATATACACATAAGTAAATATATATATGCATATACATACATATACACACATATATACATATATGTATGCATATACACACATAAACACATGCCCACGTACATGTATACACAAATTCACACTAATAATTACATACACCTACAAAAGAAATGCAAATGCGCAGAGATAAATATGTAGATATATATATATATATCTATATATATGTACATATATACACATGCACACACACACACACACACACACATATCTATATATATACATATATACACATGCATACACGTACAATATATGCATATGTCAATTGCTTTAAAGTACTGTTTATGATTCTATTCAATTATGATTATTGAGGCAAAGATTGATATAAGTTAACGCCCAACCAATCGATTTGCAACTGGATAGAAAGCCCTGCAAAGAGCATTGTGACACTTTAAGAAGGGATAACAATAGAATGTGAGGTGGCCCTGAAAAGGCTGTGTTATCATTCTCGTAATTGTAGCAATTTGGTAGGTAGTCCTGGAAGGGTGTGTAAAACGTTCGCAGGTGCATACGGCATGTTCCTTTTCCACCAACAACAGTGGACGTGCTGTTACAAAACTTCATGCTCTGTGAAAACAGAACAGATGCCCTATGGAGGAAAGAGGGGGATTAATCATGGGTAAGTAAATATGGGTAAGTTTGAAAATATACAACAATAGCATCTATTCACCATGTCAAACCGGCAAGAGTGTAGTGGTGCTGAATAGATGAATCACAACACCTCTGTCATGGAGATGTTGTGTAAAATGACCTGTTACTTTTGAATATTTTGTATTTGATGTAAAATGTAATGGGGTAAATTATAATGTTGAGAGAGAGGATGTATGTATTTAGTTTTATCGACTTTTGAAGTCTTGTTATTTAATGTAAATTGTATTGGCTTGTAAGAGATAGTTACTTCATGTAATTATTTTTATCCATTTGTATCATTGATCATCATTATGATGACATTTGTTGTATAAAATATGTTGCTTGGTTTTCAAATTGTATGTTGCGATCCTGTTGCCGCTGATGTGAACTGTAATGTTGAGAGAGGAGATGGAAGGGGGGAGATGTTTCATGTATGTCAGATGTAGAAGATGAGGCTGTTGTGCTGACGAAGGGAGGGAAATAGAGCTGAGTGGAGGCCAGGTGTTGGTGAAGTGTGAAGTAATTGCAGGGAACCGCCTAAAAATGTAAATGTTGTCATATTGTTGACCGTTTGAGAGTCGTATGGAAGTGAAATAGTAACGTGTCCATGGTCCTCCGATGCCCTCAGAATGGGGGTTGGTGAGGAAAAACAGCTGATTTTTGAGCAGGGTCTGATTTGTAATGAAGCTTTGTAATGCCTCAAGAATCAGCCTTTTTACAGCTGATGGTTGGGAGTGTCGAGTGCACTGCAATGAATATTAACCTACACCTACTTAGAAATTACTGACGAAAAGGCAAAAATTCCCAAAAAATTTTTTAAAGTTATAAAATTAGGAAGCGAAGTAATTCTATAAAACCTCCTTGTACACAATGTTTTTTGTTTTTCCTTGTGGAACGAACGCAAAAGCATCACTCTTGCTGCCCACATGCGTGCAGCCAACATAAAGTTGACAATGAGAGAAACACGGCTCCCCGAAATGTATTCCCGTGACAGATAGCGTTTGCCCCTGTGCTTTGTTAATTGACATTGCGAAGCATGGCCTAACTGGAAACTGGGACCTCTGAAATGTGAAAGGTAGGTCTGCTCCTGATGGGAAAAGCTACATCCTCGGTATGAGCACAACATTGCCTCAACTGCACCCTGTGATTATTGTAGCCTCAATTAGATCGGGAGATAAGGACTTAACGATCAAACGTGTCCCATTGCATTGTTTCGGTAGAACCAAATTTCGAATGAGCATTATAAGGGCACCAAGTTTAAGTTTCAGAATGTGTGGGGGTAGTCCAGGGAGCTGAAAGGAATTTAGTACCTCTATTGGATAGTTGATGACGTCCTTGGGGTCAGGAGTTCTACCGATAGACTTATATATATAGCAATCCCCAGGAATGAGTTTTAGCATTTGATCATTAATATGGTTAACAGTTTTATTCTTCGGGGCCAGAATAGCCCTTTGGCCAATCCATATTCTGATAATTTGATTGGAGATCTGGGAACACTGCATCCGTGAGATCAGAAGGCGTATTAACAATGGTACAAAGTGAATCGATGGCAACATTACCCTTTTCGTCGCAGGGAGTTTTGCCTTCGCCAAGTGCAAGGAGGGTGTTAGAAAATTCTGCTGATACTATGTCACCTCGCATATGAGCATGCATGTTAGTGTTAAATTTGAGAGTCTTCACCAGGGGCCACAATGTGGATGACATGCACGTACTGTATCAGCTCTAGTTGAAGACGACTGTCACAGCTATGAATAAGTATGTCTCGCTTATTGTGCTGTTCATCATGGAGAAGTACAGCCACTTCATTGCACGAAGGAGTGTTATAATGGCATGCGTGCTCCCCAGAAGGTCTTTTGTCAGCATCGATGACAATGGTGAAGTTTGGTGAAGGGGCTGTTTGCAAAGCTTATTTGAAACTGCGAATATAGCTGTTGTGCTCATGAAGTATGTTTTGCAGACTGAGTAGAATGTCCCTGTCAAAAGTATCAGCGTCAGTGTTTGCAGGGGGTGGAATAATGGCGAACCGTACATGAAGTTGCCTACTGTAGTTGGAAATGAAGTAAATTTGGTGGAATGAAGGCTTGCAATTTTGTAGTGCAATTTTGTAGACAGGTGTACCAATAAGATGGTACACCTGTCCCTGGACCTTGAAAGTAGGCATCCAACCACTGTCTGTGACAACGTTAGCCCCAAAAGAAGTCATCTGAAACACACACAATTGTAATTTCTGATGATTTGAAGGAATTTTGATGACCTTGTGGTAGAAGCAGTAAGTAGTTCCTTTAAAGGCTGTGGCAGTTCTGGAAGAGAGAGCAAGCTGACCTTACCATTTAAGCAGCACATTCCAGGTGTCTCCCCAACCCACTTTTTAGCATTGCAGAATTGGCAATTGAAGCACATTTCCCCTATATTCATATCAGCGCGGATGGAGTAATTAAAGTTTGGCTCATACTTGAAAACCCATAGGTACCAGTAATGGCTGTTGGTACTCGTCACACCGCGGGCAGCTTCTCACCATTGATTGTTCCACTGCAACATAGAACGTAGCTGGTGTTGGTCATGTGAAGGTCTCGCAGCGGTAGCAGAAGGCACATTTGCAAATGATAATGGACAAATTGCACTGCACGTAAGGCGCTCTGTGAAAGTGTAAAAGCAGTTTGGTCGTAGGGCTCGTTTGCTTTAATCACCTTTAGCGCCAGTGCTGACACAGTATGGTGACTGAGGCGACTTCTCTTTTTTGGTGGCATTGAATGTCTGAAAGAAAGGGTGAAAGTACAGAGAAATTGTCTTGGAAAGTATGCGTAAAATTGAAGGGGGAAAAGGTGATAAGAAACAGCAAATAAATAAATAAACTGACAGGTATTAGTATGTACGTGTGTATTTGTATGTATGTATGTATTAGTGTGTATTCTGTTTATATATATATATATATATATATATATAT
>NC_068985.1:64774748-64797790 GCF_001194135.2 Octopus bimaculoides
GGGTGTATTTGTACGTCTGTATGTATGTGTATTCTGTGTGTATATATATGGTAGTAAGTAAATGTGTTTTAATAAAGAGTGGATTGTATTTGAAAAAGATGGACAGGTATTTGTATGTATGTGTTTATTTGTATGTATGGGTGTATTTGTACGTCTGTATGTATGTGTATTCTGTGTGTATATATATGGTAGTAAGCAAATGTGTGAAAAAAGACTTTTAAAAAACTCACAGTTTGTAGGAAATAAAAGTTTCTCGATCGCATTTATGTATGTATGCCTATATATATGGGAGATAATAGTATCAGTATTAAAGTGAAACTGTCTGACATTAGAACAGAGGTTATTGTTTCACTTTTGACACGTAGTTCTGCAATAGTGGAGGAGATGTGATATTGCACTAGGCAAGAAGTTAAAACTTTTTTTTCGCCTAAAACACTACCTGGATCCTAAGTAAGGCATGTGTAAAATTTGAATGAAATTGGTTGTGTAGTTCTCAAGTTTTAGGGATTCACACAGACACTCACACACACATTCTCCTCTTTATATATATATATATATATATATATATATATCATCATCATCATCATCATCATCATCAGTGTTTAATGTCCATCTTAATGCATTTGGCTCATATTATTGACTTGAATTCTTTAAGTTTCATATCAATGTCATGAAGGACATTATTAATCAGTTTTGGAACATACATCATTAGTTCTATCATGTGGTCGGAGATAGTTCTATCATGTGGTGATATCTTCACATTGTGGATAAGACCTACATGTTAGTAAAACAGACGTCTGATATGTTATCATTCCTTGTTGGAGAGAGTTTTGTTCGCTTCATGAACAGCATTTTTGTGAGGTCAAGTAGAGATTCTGTTTGATTACACTCTTTGCATATCATTCCTGAGATTATGTTGCCTTCAGGCCATCTTAGCTTCAGAAGTTGAAGTCACCCATCAGAAGTATCTTAAGGCTTTGATCCAGTTTTGTTAGTACTTTTATTATTGTAAGGTTTTCCTCAACATTACCATCATGATTTGAGGGATCATGTGGGCAATACAGTGTACATATTACCACATCAATTTACTTTAAATGCACTGAGTTGCCACAGACCAGGTTTGAGTGTGACAACAGTGTTAGTGGTGTGACATTGCTGCCCATGGAAATTCCTCTATGGTGATGATCTTGTATTTATGACTGAGTTTGTAGAAGAATTAGATTTAAAATTCCAAGTATGGAAACAAAACCTCAAAACAGAAGGTTTTAAAGTTAACTTAGCAAAGACTAAAGTTTTAATTAGCAAGAAAACAGACAAAACACTAATCCCTTCAGGTAAATGGCCCTGTTCCTTATGTAGACAGGGTGTAAGTAGAAATTCCATATGGTGTGCTCAGTGCAAATTATGAGCACATAAGGGCTGCAATGGTATCAAAGGAAGATTAACAGAATTTGTTTGTAGTAGATGTGCACGTGTAATAAACAATGAAAGCACATGGGAAATAGTTGTTCTGAAATGCCCAGGAGACTCCCTAGAAGTGATAGTTTCTGTTATCTAGGTGGCCTAATAAGCAATGGAGGAAGATGCTCTGAAAGTATAATTTTCAGAATATGAATTGGCTGGAGAAAGTTCAGAGAACTTTTATCTGTTGGTAACAAAAGGCCTCTTTCTCTGAATGAAAGGCAGATTGATTGGTGCCTGTTTACGAACAACAATGCTGTATGGCTGTGAACATTAGGCTGTGAATGCAGAGAGCATGTGAACACTTGAAAGAAATGAAACAAGAATAATCCATTATTTACATTATCTACATTTGACGGATATTCGTCCTCATCTTGTTTGTTGTTAGAAGAACATCGCAAAGCTGTGACACGAGGAGATATCGATAAATCGGGTATAGCTGATCATGTATGGAAAAATGGAAACCACCTCCCCGTGTGGGATGAAGTTAAAATAATAGACAGGGAACAACACTGGAAAATACGAAAACTAAAAGAAGCAGCACATATGCTAGGACACAACAACCTCCTAAGCAGACCGAGTGCAGATATGAATAGCATATGGGAACCGGTATTGAGGAAGGATAGAAAAATAATAGATTTATAAGCCTTAAAATTCACCCCATAATTGCCCACGGGCATATGGCATAGTGGTTAAGAGCACGGGCTACTAACCCCAAGGTTCCGAGTTCGATTCACGGCAGCGACCTGATTAATAATAATAATAATAATAATATAATAATAATAATAATAGTAACATCGATAGGAATGAGAACCCAGGTTCGAAATTTCCCCAAGACACCTGACGAAGGCTGGAGGGTATATCAGCCGAAACGTTGTGTTAACAACAAACAAGATGAGGACGAATATCCGTCAAATGTAGATAATGTAAATAATGTAAATAATTCCTCATCTCTTAAATATAGAACTGAAGAATAATCCAGTGGATGTGTAATGGTAGTGTACGTATATGACATTAGAGAAAAATTGGGTATAAGACGCATTCGATGTTATGTCCAGAAGAGAAGATTGTGCTTGTATGATCATGTGATGCAGATTGGTGAGGACAGCTGTATGAAGACTTGTTGATTGCTAAATGTGGAAAGAACATGTGGAAGAGGCAAGCTTAGGAAGGTACGGGACAAAGTGGTGGAGATGTTGAGCCTTTCAGAGCAGATGATGGTGGGGCTGAGATGAATAGCATTACAATGTGCTGGAGAAGACCTGTTCATCTCAGTAGAATTGAGACTCTGTTGAGCCTTCCCCCACAACTCATCATCTATTTGCTTCACTTCCCTGAACTGATATCCTCTGCATCCAACTCATTCCCTATCTCTAATCATCTGTTGCACTATTTTCACTCAATGCACTTCCTTTTCTGTCTCATATTCATATTGCACCTGGACCTTACATATCTTTCTTCTCTCTCACTTCTAGGTGGGTAGGCCATGTTATTCACCTCTTCAGCAAGACATCTGCTCCTCTCCCTCTATCAGTTTCTTATTTGTCCAGTGTATATCCTGATCAGTTGAGAGGTTTTATCATGCAAGTTACTTGGCAAACTTAGTGGTGCTAGGACAATTTGTCCCTGGTTATTTTGACGTTGGTTAATTTGTCCTCGGTCAATTCGTCGTTGATCAATTCATTCCCAGGTCAATTCATCACTGGCCAATTTGTCCCAAAATAGTCTTAAATGTGCTTTCCAAGGGAAAGTTTAGAACAATCACTTTAGAATAAAAATTGTCATTGGACAGTTTTAGATATTATTTTTCCTTTCTTTAACTCCCTCCCCTCTCTCAAAAGTATCTGTGCTGAACAGTTTACAAACAAATCTGCATATAAAAAATGTCAGAAAAATATGATCTAAGCCAAAATATTATTTTCCTAAAAGCAATTGCACACTATCTTAAATTTTAAGAAAAAATAAATATGTCTAACAATCCATAAGTCAGCAAAAATATGCGCTTGTATATTTGTCAATAGCATAGGTTTGTCAATCAAAGTATACAATATTATATATCTATTACTACCAATCTTACCAATTAGCTTTTCATTGGATATTAAGCCAGATGTTAGATAACTATTTGTCTAACACCATGTCCTAGATTGGTATTTGAGTATTATATTTTCCCAGCTTGTCTTATACTTGTGTGTGTATATATCTATGTGTGTGTGTGTGTATGTATATATGTATATGCATAAAAGGGTAAAGACCCCCTTCAGTCATGAATGACCATGAGATTGCACCTAGAAAGTTACCTTCCAAGGCAGAAATCTGGGCAAGGTTGTTTATAGAAGACCATCAGCTGCCTATGTATACCAGCCTCCCTTCACCACCATTGTTATCCAAGAGAGAGGCAAAGGCTGATATAGTTTAGCACTAGTGATGTCACAGCTCATTTCTGCAGCTGAATGAACTGGTGTAATGTGAAATAAAGTGTCTCGCTCAAGAACATGACACACAGCCTGGTCATGGAATCGAACTTATTACCTCATGATTGTGCTTTGGCACCCTCAGTAACAATTAGTGATAGTAAAATTTTTCGTTTATTATCTTATATTGTGCCTAGCTGTTTATATTAATCTTTAATATACACATTAGCATTTCACTAAATCAGCCATAAATGACAGTCTGATTTAACCAAGTCATAGAATGATTGAGTAGTCACTGCTGACGAGTCTATGACTGATAGGCAAAACACAATTTTCACAATAGGATACCTTGGCAAAATTTTGGAATAGCACACCCACATAAATTGGATTTTCCCTGTTTTGACGGGGATTTTTCAGACTTTTTTCTACTGCACCCTTGCAAATGACAGGTGAGGGAAGCTTTTTAGGTAAAAAAATTTTGAAAATTTATTATTCCCTCCATCTCTGAACTGATTTTGTCCAGTTTTTTTTCTTTTTGCACTACATACTTAAAAACAATGGGAGGCACCTTTTTGGTCAGAAAAAGAAAATTTTTTTTGAAAATTATGAATTTTTCAAACCCCCACCTCCCCTACTCAGTACTGATTTTGGTCAATGTTTTTTTTCCCTATGCACTTAAAAATGATGGAGAGGTTAAAAAAAAATAGAAATAATACATTTCTAAATCTCTCTGAGAGATTTATGCAGTAGTGATACAATGAAGTAGATGTATGCTGTCATCAGTCTGGAGTAGCATGACTTGCTAGTCGAAGATGCCCGTCAAGCTGTTGTAAACATATAATAATTCTAGTGAAATACATTCACTGATTTCAAATTTAGAAATAATACATTTCTAAATCTCTCAGAGAGATTTATGCAGTAGTGATACAATGAAGTAGTTGTATGCTGTCAACTTAATGTGACAGTCCCCTGAAGCCACTCATCTTCCCCTAACTTTCTTAGAGACCACCAGATAACAGGACAAAGGACTCTGTCAAAAGCTCTCTCCAAGTCAACAAAAGCCAAGTACAGTGGTTTACTTTCGGTGAAATTCTTTTTCTGTAGCTGTCTCTGTAGCACTCTTCCCAGGTACAAAACCAAATTGCATCTCATCTAGTTTAATTCTTTTCCTAATTGAGTTATAACTCTCTGTAACTTTCATGACCTTGTCCATCAATTTGATACCTCTGTAGTTGTTTCTATCTAGTTGATATCTCTGTAGTTGTTTCTATCTAAGGCTACATTTGTAGCAGTGAACCATAATACTACTACACCAGTTATTGGGGATGACACCTTCCTGAATAACCTGATTAACTATACAGGTGACTGGGCTGCATCCTACACTGCTACATATTTTAATCATCTCAGCAGTAATTCCTGATGGTTCAGGAGCTTTCCCTGTCTTCATATTCTTAAATAGCCTTATCTATTATACTACTACTGACTCTGATATCTGGTCCCTCAGTTGGTTCTATATTTGAAAGACTCTCCTTCTCCCATTCATTTTCCACATTTAGTAACCTTTCAAAGTGGCACATCCATGCATCTTTGTTTTCTGAGTCACTAAATGCAAGCATACTATTATCCATTTGCACGCTTTTCTCACCCACCACATCACTATTCTTTCTGATACACTGCTTTGCAATCCTGAATACCTCATGTCTTTGACCCTCTTACTGTAGAACATTGGCAAATCTCTTACTTTCTGCTATTCGTTTTGCTATGTAAACTTGTCACCTAGCTGCCCTTCTGGCTACCTGATTATAATTCTCTGCTTCCACTGTTTTTCCAATCTTTCCAGGCCTATCTCTTTGCTTTTATAGCAGTGTCTACCTTCTTGCTCTTGGCTTAGCTTGGACTTTGCACCAGCCTCATATTTGGTGTGTAACCCTTAGTAGATTATCCTTGTTATGAGAGAATCCTGAACATCTCCATATGACTGAAGGTGGACTAACTGATTACAATAGATAAGAACTGGGTGAACTGTCGGCGGAGTAGTTGACAGTGTTAGTTCGACTGCTTTAGTTTGACGCATGTTGATTTAACAGTCAGTCATTGAACAGTGAATACTGGGTTCTAGGTAAATTCCACTGCGGAAATCTGTCTGTCTCTTAAGTCTTAAAAAGAGAGAGAGAGAGAGTCTCAAGGTGAGATAGAAAATAATCTTTATAATCTACTTGAATTGAGATGGGATCACTTTAATGTACTCTCATTGAGCAAGAATCTATGAGAAAGACAAAATTTCAAAAGATAAAGAAAGAAAAGATTAAATTTTAGCACACATTTTATTATAACAATAGGATAAAAAGTAACAGTGAGTACATTGTGAAGCAGAGTTAGGATAAGAAAGTTTAATTTATTTTAAAATAAAATTTCTTAAGACAAATGTGTGCAATATTTCTTAAAAATTGCAGAGGGTTTTCATTTTGATATTCCTGAACTAGCTTCTTCAGTCATGCATCAGTAATTTGATAGGTCTTTTTTCTTTGTTGTTGAGTCTCCACGTTGATTGTGTGCAATTTTTGTCTGGTTTAATCCTTCCTCAGCTTTAAGGGCGGTACATAGTTTCTACAAATTTGGGTGTGTGGATGTTAGTGATGAGCACAAAGCATTGTGGAACCCGTCTAAAGAATTATTTGATCTTGGCAAGTCCTTTAAGATGTGATCACATATATTCCAGAGTTGTATAGGAAAATGTGGGGTTTCTCTTTGCCGACGAGGACCACACCTTACAATCCCAATGTATGTAATCTCAAAATAGGTGATAAACTCAGAAGGAATGTCTTCATTGTCAGACAAATCTTCAAATACACTGATGTCCTCAATTGACAAAAATGCTAAAGCACAAAAGCACTTAATTTTAAGCTGAAATCTTTCATCTGTATTGTATCTCATACTCTCACCAAGTGCACATATCTTCCACCAACAAGACTGTCCAAGATGAAAAACTCACCCAACTACTTCTGAATATGGAAATAGAGAAACAAATGCATTAAGGAGAGCTTTTTCAAAGTTCATGAGACAGGTTACAAGTCAGCAATTTGGTCTTAAATCACGCACAGAAGACGATATGAGGCTTCTTTTTTGTCGGGAAGTAAAGCAAGTAGTCAGAACACACACAAACTTCCAGTGATGATGTGTAGTGACACTGACTGACTCCACAAACTAGGAGATACCTTGAAAGTTCCATCACAGGCCCAATTCTTAGAGCTTTCTAGACCATCCAAGCCTTTTTCTGAGGAAAAAACTAAAATTCTGTCTGGATCATCAAAACTACTGTCAAAGACCAAAAACAAAGATCCATCTTCTAAATACTTAACTGTATCAGGAATTTCAGTCCTGACATACAAGTTGGAAGTGCTGGAATCCCTAAAGCATGCTGCCTCCAGTTACATATGTTATGTGAAAGTCCAAGAATGGTTTGCAACTGTGATTTTGTTTCCTCATTGAAATTTTGCACAGCAGTTACTTCCCATGAAGATACTGTGCCTGTTTTCATTACTTTATTCTTCATTGATTCAGCTGCCTTTCGGACATTAACTTGTGCACTGCTTGCAGAGTGATTATGGGAGCCCGATGAAAAAATTACTCCTGGTTCACTGATTTTGTAATTTGTATGCAGTCTAGCTTGGCAACCTTTATAAAACTGTTCACAACACCATTCTGTCTTGATTTTTTTACTGTTGCTTTCATGCTTTCTGTATATATAATTCTATTCATCACAAAACTTTCATTTGTTCTTCTCAGATGTAATAAATGTGGCAGCCATAGTTGAGGGAATCAGAGTTTCTTTGGAGGTGTCTTCAGCTCTGGTGTTGAGTGCATATCATTTTCTTTTTCCTTGTTTTTTTTTTTACGATTCTTCAATGCAGTGTTCATAACTGTCAGCAGGCGACTGACATCCCTGTCAAATTTCCTGCTGAAATACCCGCCGGTTGGCTCCAGCAGCTATAGCTAGTTAACTGTCATATGACACAACTTAAGCTTCAATTGACCTATAGAGGGGAAGGGCACGTAATTTTGACCCGTGCTCTCTCTAGGCCTACCTTCCAACAGAGTTGTTTGAATTTCAGTTCCATCAGCCAATGCCGACTAGCTGTCAAACCTTTGAACCATTGGGCAGTGGGGCACACAATGAATGAGATATGTTCTCTTGGCTGACCTGTCAAGTAGCGACACTTTTTAAGTGTCAGCCACCCTCACCTGGCGACACTGTTTTTCAGTCAGCATGTTATGGCTTTTGAACCATTTCAAGTCTTCTTGTTTCAGCCATATATAGAAGCTGGCCATTTCAACTGCCTCCTGTATCCTCCTTATTAGTTTTCTCAGCTCCTCGCTGAAAAATTCAAATCTTCTTTTATATGGTATCGCCATTTTTCTTTCGATGAAGTCCCTTGCTCCCCACTGCCAAGTGGTAATACTTGATAGCCCACCCCTGTTCCTACACTCTCCTATTAATCTCTCATACATCCTCTCCTTCCATTGCTCTGCATTAGCGATGTTCTCTTCTCACGGCACTGTCAGCTCGATCAAAATTCCAATTTTCCATTCTGTATTCCAAAGGATTAAGTCCAGTCTTTTTATTGTTATTATGAGTGGGAATATTACTTGTCTTTCCAAATCCATGGCCAGCTCCCAGTATCCTTTCCATCTTTCGTCAGTCTTGTATACTTTTCTAGGCCAGGTCTTATGTCCTTTTCCCTCCTTCTGGAAGTATATCCTTCTGCGCTTTTCCACTTTTGGGTACTCTCCCCTATGGTACTCCTTGGTTGGGATGCCATGTATATCTGTCCAGTGCCAGCCTGCAGTTTGACAAGACATGTCTCATAGTCACTTTCTCTCCGCATTTACATTCATCAGCCATTTGTATGTTCCACCAGACTAAGCTGGCTGGTGACGGCATACTTTTTTGTTCCATAGAAGTTTCTGTCTTGTAAATACTGTATAATATTTTTATCTATCATTGAATATCTGCTTTGTTTTATAAATTTCAATGAATCTCTTTTTGATACTGCTTCCTCATTCAGGTGTTTAAAGTATTCACCATATATTTCTTTATGTGATTGTTCCTTAAATATTTTTTCTCCCTCATATTTTTTGTATTCATTGACATTATTGATATTATTTTTCATGCATTCTTTTTTTATATTTCCATAATATTGTAACCTAGATGATGATGATGATGATGATGATGGTGATGGTGATGGTGATTTCACCTATGGTGAAATTTACCATGGTGGAATATACCGTGGTGGAATTTACCTATGGTGAAATTTACCTGGTGGAATTTTCCGTGGTGGAATTTACCTCAGTGGAATTTATCGGTCACTAAATACTGAGTATTATGCCTCTGTTTAAGTAGTACGGAGTGCATTCTGTTTTAACATATATTTCTGTGATAGGTTATTTTTAGATGACCACAACCAACTTTTTGTTTGTGTAATACCATTTTACACCAGGTGTGTACCCATATCATAACATTTTTGGCAATGAGATTATTCGAAGCACATACTGGACTGATTTTTGCTTCAACATGGAAGGTTTACTAGCTTTGGTAATTCAATTACAGCAACAGCAACTGTTAGTACAACTGATACAGAAGAAAACAGAAAATACATCTAGTTCATTCACCCCTGACATTGTTGCAAACTTGATCGGAGAGTTCGCATATAACCCAGAGGAGGATACTATCTTCTCTGCTTATTTTAGACAATATGAGAAAATTATTAGAGAAGAATGCTGCGACTGGCAAGACGAGAAAAAAACTCTACTTTTGTTGTGAAAGTTGGCACCAGCTGAGCATGAGAAATATTGCAATTACATATTACCAAAGATACTGGGTGAAACTTGTTTTGAAGAAACTGAATATTCTGTCAAAGATTTTCAGTGAAAAAAGCTCTTTATTTAATATGCACTCGCAATGCATGAATATTACAAAAAAAAGTGGACAAAGATTTTTTGTACATATGTTGGAATCATTAAATAGGGAATGCGAGTGGTTAGTAGCTTGCTTACCAACCACATGGTTCTGGGTTCAGTGTCCTCTGCATGGTACCTTGGGCAAGTGTCTTCTACTATAGCCTTGGGCTGACCAAAGCTTTGTGAGTGGATTTGGTAGATGGAAACTGAAAGAAGCCTGTCATATATATATATGTGTATATATACATGTGTGTGTTTGTCCCCTAACATTGCTTGACAACCTGTAACTTAGCAGTTCGTCAAAAGAGGCCAATAGAATAAGTACTAGGCTTATAAAGAATAAGTCCTGGGGTTGATTTGCTCGACTAAAGGCAGTGCTCCAGCATGGCTGAAGTAAAAGAATAAAAGAATAACACCAGATAATGCTTAAATGCTTAATTTTTGTGCAAGGTTTAACGGTAAAGAAAGATGTGGAAATTCATAAACGAATTCTGATTAAATTAGAGCAGGATCTGAAGTTAACATTACAAGAAATAACTGAGGAATTTATAAAGTACCCCAAAAAAACACATATCTCAGTAGCCTGTGGTCCGATTTATGCAAAACTTGTTTTATTCCATTTGTATTCACATAAGCATCCAATTCATGATGTCTCCTGTTTTTGTCTCTTTCCATCGCCAGACGTTCAGCTCTCCAAGTGTCTGATTCCTGATCTCTCCTGCTTCTGTCTCTTTCCCTATGTTCCACCAGATGCTCAGACCTTGCTTTATCAGTCTCATTGATCCTTCTTTTCGCATGCCTGTCCCTATCTTGGATAAATATTTCGTAAATGACCCATTTGTACTTCGGTGTGAAATAGTTTTTTCCATGGGTTTTTTTGAGTGCATTCAACATATCTTACTTCCAGACCCACCGCAAACCACTTCCTTCTGGGAAAGAAAGGGGGAAGGGTTGTGGGGACCTCAGAGTTTCCTGGAAAACTCTGACTTTCCCACCAACAGAGTTTCGTTTCATGGGTTTTTTTCTTCTTTTCCAGGTTATTTTGCATGCTTTCAACAAATATGATATCAGATCTGGTTGCTACTTTTTGCATGCCCTGCTACCATGTAACAGTTATTTTGGGTCCTTTATTGCAAATAGCTGTTATGTGGTAGCAGGGCATGCTAGAAATAGCAGCCAAATCTTTGGAGGTGAGATACATTGAATGCACTTGAAAAAATCCTATGAAAACAAGTTATTTCACACCGAGGTTATGAATGGGTCTTTTACAAAATATTTACCATATTTTTAAAGTCATTTTCTCTTTAAAATATTTTTTAAATATGCCAAAAAAAATTTTTGTAATGTTATTTGCCTGAAAATAATTCTTAAAAAGATTAAAATATTGTCTGTTTAAAGAAAGCTAAAATATACTTACTGTACAAACAAACATACATTTTTGAAATCACATTCACTTAAAAATATTTGTAAATGATTGAAATATTGTGTTTAACAAAAGCGGAAATAGAAACATTTATTGTAAGAAAAAACTCATATTTTTTTCGTTGTTAAGTCACTTAGACTTTTGCCCATCATAGTGTGTCTAACCGAAAGGTTAGAGTTTCTCCCCTTTCAAGGTTAAGTTATTTTCGGAGTATTTTCCCATTATACACCATTTTGGGTATCTATTCCCCCAAATCCCTGATATCTCAAGAACCACTAGTCTGATTTATGCGAAACTTGTTTCATTCTGTTTGTATTCACATTTCAGGTGAAACTTAATTCATAGTATTTTCCCATTACATGCCAGTTTGGCTGTGTAACATTGCAAGCAAGCAAGATTGAACTTCATTTTTAATATAATATAGACAACTACCAATTGCCTAGATCAGAGCAAATCTTCTCAAATCTAAACAGTGGAAAATGTTCTCGAAATTAGATCTTTCTGATGCTTACTTACAAATACAAGTGAAAGATGGATATACTAAACTGCTAACAATTAATACCCATAAAAGGTCTGTACAAATTTATCTGGCTCCTGTTTGGCATAAAAGTTACTCCGGCTATATTCCAACAAGTGATGGATGCAATACCCGCAGAGTGTAACTTTGCGATGGCCTACCTGGATGATATATTAATTAAATGTTAATCTTGTGATCAGCATGTCAAGCATGTACAATGTTTTTGAAAAAAATAAGAGATTACGATTTCAAACTGGGTGAGGAGAAATGTGAATTTTTCTTGCCTAAAATTAAGTTCTTAGACAAATTATTGATAAGAACGGTCGTCAACCAGATCCATCAAGGGAAGATGCAATTAAGAATATTCCCCCTCCAACAAATATATCTACCTTATAAGCTTTTTTGGGACTTATAAGATTTATATACCAAATATTCACAAGGTAAGAGCTCCACTAAATAATTCACTAAAAAAAGATGTAAAGTGGAATTAGTCTGGAAATTGTCAGAAGGCATTTGACAGAACTAGAAAGATATTAACAGATTTGTATTTAGCACATTTTGATTCTGCATTGGAGATTGTATTAGCTTCAGATGCCAGTTTGAATAATTCTACATAAAGATGAGGATGGTACATAAATAGCAATAATCCTACATAAATATGAGGATGGTAACATGAAGGGCATGGCCAATGTTTCACATTCTTTGCTATCAGCAGAGAAAAATTACAGCCAAATTGAAAAAGAGGCTTTCGTGATTATTTTTGCTATAAAAAAATTTCATATATTCTTATGCAGAAGTTTTTGATTACAGACTGACCATTGTCCATTATTATCTATATATGGGTCAAAGAAGGGAATCCCTACCCATGCTGCTAATAGGTTGCAATGCTGGAGTACTATATAACTACATTACTATTTTAAGATAGAGTTTATACCATCTAAGAAATTAGGGTTTATCAACATTGATGCAAAAAATACTGAACTGTTTGAGGATACTGTGATTGAAGTATTGCAAACAGAAAAAGAAATTAAAAATATTTTATGTAATGTTTCATAATACATTAGAAGAAATCAAGCTAAAAATGGAAAATGATGAATTTATTAAAAGATGAAAGGAATTCTGAGTGCTGGAAAAAGAAATATAAATATGCGTTTTGGCTAATGCAACACAAATTCAAACCTGTTCTCAATTTGTGACAATGTACTAATGTATGCACAAAGAGAGGTTGCTGACCGCACTACAGAAACGAATACTGAAAGTATTTCACATTCATCACCCAGAGATTTCAACAACGAAATCATTGATGAGAAGCTATGTGTATTGGCCAAGAATGAACTGAGAGATTGAAGAACTAGTGAAAGCATGCAGAGGCTGTGCTCTAGCAGCAAAATCACCTACCACAACATGGCAACTGTGGCCAAAAACAGATATCTTATGGTCTAGACTGCACGTTGATTTTGCGTGGCCTGAAGTACATAAGTGTAAAAAAACTGACATTCTTGGTTACAGTAAGTTTTTTACACGAATTGTTCACCAGATATGGAATTCCTGATACCATTTTGTTTGACAATCGAACTCAGTTTACTGCAGATGAGTTCAAAAGGCTCTGTAAAATATTCTCTGTGAAACATGTGACCACTTTGCCATATCATTCTAGACCAAATAGACAAGCAAAGCTTTTTGGTGATACATTTAAGAGAGCTTTAAAGAAAGTGAACAATAAAATTATGGATGACCTAGCACTTTCACAGTTTTTGAGTGTATATCAAGTGACACCAAATCCCAATACCCCATCTGGAATGTCACCTGCACAATTAATGTTTGCTATGAAGATTAGGTCAGTGTTCAACAAGTTACGAGGTAAAACAAAAGAAAAATATCAGACAACAAATATAATGCAAAAGTTTTCAAAATTGGTGACAATGTTTTCTTTAAAATGTGTATTAAAACGGTAAAGAAACGTGGAACGGCAGAGTGATTACTAAACAGATTGGGAAAGTGTTATTTTTGGTAAAAGGTTGCAACTCCAAATATAATAGACATATAAGTCAACATAAAAAAAGGTCTACTGAGGAAACAGTCTCAAGAAATGAAATTCGAAGTCTTTTATGATACATTCGATGTACCAAAACCTAAACAAACTGTGGAAACTACATGTTCAAGTATGAAAAAAAAGAAAATGAACAGAAGTACTTGAAATAGACCCTAAACACAAAAGATATTAAGCTCTGGGCAGAGTTAAATTCTGAAAAAGGGACGATGTCATTTGGAGAAGGTAGACTAACTGATTACAATAAATAAGAACTGAGTGAACTGTCAGTGGAGTAGTTGACGGTGTTAGTTTGGCACAGTTGGTAGTTGAACAGTGAATACTGAGTATTGTACCTACATCGAAGTAGTATGGAGTGCATTTTGTGTTGACATATATTTCTGTGATAGGTTATTTTTAGATAACCATAACCAACTATTTGTATAATACTATTTTACACCAGACATGTATACCCACATCATAACAGTCCTCTAAGCTATATATCCCCAACTCTTCCTTTCTTTTGTCAGAAACTTCCACTAGAATATCTCTAAATTTCTTTCTGCTTGCTGGGTATTGGAGCTTCCATAATCTTTTCCTGAACAGTTTATTTCTCCAAGTCTTTTTAGCTCTAATTCTGAAGTCACTAACTAGTAACCTAGGTTACCCTTCACCTGGGAAAGACTTTGCATTAGCAAGCATCTCTCTATCTTGTTGCCTGATTTTGATGTAATCAATCTGGCTTATGTGCTCCCAGACTGATAAGTGATTAGGTGGCTGGCTGGTTTTCTGAAGTTAGTGTTGCAGGTCATGAGATCATTTGCATCACAAAATTCCAGCAGTCTTATTCCCTCCTCATTCCTAGGGCCAAAACCATATCTACTATGCACTCCACAGAATCTATGGGGATGCTGCCCAACATGTCCATTGAAGCCACCAACCACAATAACCAAGTCTGTCATTTGTCATTGAAGTAGTCTGCAAAAGCGCCTCGTACGATTGGTTGTTCTGCTCAGCAGCCAAACGGAGGAGCATAGTCAGAGATAAATGTAACTGTTAACTTATCTATAAGTCTCAGCTTAATTAGCCTATCACATACTCTGACTACTTTAATTACCTTATTTACCCACATTTCTGCTAACAGTGTGCCTACACCACCCACTTCATCACTCCTGCCTACTCAGAAAAATTTGAACCTTTGTCTCTTACCAGTGAGGAATTTAGCTAAGGCTCCCCTCCATCTTACTTCTTGCAGACCACATGTCATCATGGTGTCACTCCAGCATTTCAATAATCTCACCACTCCTTCCTTTCATTATGCCAACATTGATGGTAGTGGCCTTCAGATTGTATACTTAGGAGTGGCAGTTGGAAGGCAGTCATTGTGGAACTTTTGTCGTCACCTGAAAAGACAATCTGCACACACTTGCTAGCTAGCATAGAGCTTTGCAATTTCCTCAGTTACATACTGAGCAAGAGTCAAGAAGGAAGAGATGAAGAGAGTATGAAAGTAGGGCATGTACGTTGACCAGGAAAAGAAGATAGGATGGCTACACAGGACGGTTTAAGTATTATATGTCTAAATATTTATATATGTGGTACCTTTAGATGTATACAGCTCACACACAAGCACTTGCATACAGGTATATAGTGCAAAGCAAAATAGATGCTCCTACCCACAGCACAGAAAGAGTATATGAGTTGCCAGGGAACAGTTCATGTGCGTTTAGATTAAAATGGTGGGTAAACAGAGAGAAGAGTAAGCAAAATATACACCCCTATCCATAACACAGGAGCAGTATATGAGTTGCCAGGGAAACAGTTTATGTATGTTTAAATTAAAATGGTGGTGGCAGGGAGGGTAAGCAGACATAACAAGCATGCAAAAGTGTACACTGTTCAGAACCTATGTAAACAAATATTAGTCCCCACATCGTTAAATGGACTTACAAGATGTTGCAGTATATATATATATAGTCTGCAAATGAGATCCAGAGATTCCCAGTATAGAAGACACTGGGATTCAAACTTAAACTCCAATATCTTTACAGGTGATCGATTCCACGAGGTAAAGAATGGCTATAAGAGAGATCAAATTAGATACATTAAATATATTAAATATAATAGTTAGGGGATGAAATACAAAATATGGATATACAGGGGTTGGGCAAAATAATGAAAACACCTAGCATCACCATTTTGAAATATCTATAAAGCTGTGAAAGAAGCAGTAATTTTAGAAAAACATTAAGCAACACTATTAATAAATGAAAAAACAAAAAATAATCTATAAAACTGTCAAAAGCTTGTTTATTTTTATGTTTTTTCATTTATTAATAGTGTTGCTTAATGTTTTGCTAAAATTACTGTTTCTTTTCAGATATCATCAGAAAAAGGTAATTAAAATGACAGATCTATTGGACTTTCAAAGCGGTCCAATTGTTGGTGCTCGTATGGCAGGTGCTAGTGTAACGAAAACAGCTAAAATGTTTGGTGTATCAAGAAGTACTGTCTCGAAAGTAATGACAGCCTTTGAGAAAGAGGGGAAAAACCTCCTCGTCGAAACAAAACTCCGGAAGAAAACCAAAACTTTCAGATAGGGACCATCAGACTCTTACGCTAATTGTTAGAAAAGATCACAAAAATACAGCTCCCAAAATTAGTGCAGACTTAATGACCACCTCGAGAACCCAGTTTCCACAAAAATTGTTCGCCAGGAGCTGCACAAAGCCAGATTTCACGGGAGGGCTGCAATCAGAAAACCACTACTTTCAAAAACAAACGTTGCAAAGCGTTTAGAGTGGAGTAAAAACCTACAGAATTGGTCTCTGGAGCAGTGGAAGTATGTTGTTTTCTTGTATAAGTCATGCTTTCGGCCAAGTATACATGTGGAGACAGCCAAAAGAAGCATTTGACCTAGACTGCCTTCTTCCAACTGTTAAACATGAAGGAGGATCTGTGATGATTGGTGGGGGGCTATATCTTGGAAATACACCAGCCCAATGGTTTCCCTTCATGGCAGAATTAATAGTGAAGAGTATTTAAGTATTTTATCCGATCAAATTCATCCTATGGTTGTAGAACTGTTTCCAGAGGGAAATGCAATCTTTCAGGATGATAATGCACCAATTCACACAGCGAAAATTGTTACTGAATAGCACAAGGAACATTCTAGTGAAGTTGAACATCTTGTCTGGCCATCACAGTCCCCAGATCTCAATATTATTGAACATTTATGGTGCATTTTAGAAAAACAAGTAACAAATTGATATCTTCCACCATCATCACTACAAGAACTGGAGACTGTTTTAGCCGAAGAATGGACAAAAATTCCTTTGGAAATAATTCAAACTTTGTACGAGTCCATACTTCGTAGAATTGAAACTGTAATTACTGCCAAATGTGGTCCTACCCTATATTAAAATGAATTTGTTTGAAATTTTAAGGTGTTTCCATTATTTTGTCCAGCTCCTCTATGTATACATATAAAACGAGAAATCAAAAGGTGGAGACTTTCAGATGATCAGTTTTTAAGTATAAATATATAAATATGTATATTAATAGATCCAACTTCACAGAGTACAAATGATGAAGAAAACTGAAGAGGTGGAAGAACGGTATTATAAGTCCAGCTGTTTCTGGGGGCTCAGAGAGCCATAACAACATTGGTAGATGTAGTTCACCAGAATATGCAGCCATAATTGGATAAGCGAAGCCTCTGTCATCTGGGTAGAGAAGATCTTAATGCAGAGAAATTCAAAGATGGAATGGTTAAATGTGGAGAAGTAGGAAGGTAGGGGGAGGTTATGGGGGAGGGGATATTAAGACAGGGAATGGTGAGAGGAGAAGAGATAGTTCAAGAAGTGTGAGGGGTTAATAATGAGGATACTAAGGGAGGTGGAGAGTTGGGAGATGAATAGGTGTAGGATTGATAATATTTGAATGGTAGTCAGTTGTGTTGGGTTTGTGTCTAGGTATCAAAGTTTAGGGATAATAGCTATAGAATTATTGGAAGTTAAGATAATGAGAAAAGGAATGGCAATTATTTGAGGGAGGAAAAGTGTCTAGTTCAATAGTATAGGGAGATTACTAAGGTATAAGTGAAGATAGAGGGAGGTGGATATAGTGGGGGGGTTAGTTGGTGGCCAAGATAGCAGTGGTTAGAATAATGAATGTAGGTTGGAGGGGAAGGCTATGACTGAGTTGGATGTGATAGATTAGAGGAATTGCAAAGGTAACAATGAGAGGGAATAGTTTAATAAGAAGGGTGGTATTAGTTGAGATTGTAAGTTGCTAGGTTGACCTTGTACCTTAAGGTTAATTTTAATTAAGGATAATTATAGGATTACATAGATTTAATAAGATGAACAAATGATGAGTAGAACATGTGTTTACAAGAGAGTATTACATGTGAGAATCTATTAAGTAATGAGGGGTTGTGGTGGTGAAGGATGGTTAGCGATTCCCTCACAATGGACCAGGATAGGGTATAGGGAACATTTTGTGATTTGAGGTTGTATATATAAGTTGCTGAGGAGGTAGATAATTTAGAATTTGAATTGGAGAAAGAGTTCATGTGTGTACAGTAGCAACACTTGAAATCAACAATGCCACCAATATAGACCCTTGTTTGATGGGAGCCTGGTGTTATAACACAGCATTTGTAGACTACATTTTCACACAGACAGAAACTTCTAAGAGGGCAGAATTGAGATACCCAATAATTGCAAATTTTCCTACCTGCTCTGCAGTTAGAGCTTACTGCTAGGGAGGTCAGGTTCCTATGGTCCATTATTAGTAAAGAAGAACTGGAAGTATATCCAGTATCAGTACTGGATTAGGAAGGGATCTAGGACTATTCACCATACAGATATTTTGCCACAAAGACCTTTGTAGTAAAGCATAAGAAGAGAAGGATAAAAAATAAAAATAATGAAGGTCATACACTTTATTTAAATAGTGAAGCTAAAAATCATGTAAGTTCATTGAAATTGCATGCAAATAATGTTTTTGATTTTGATAGTAACCTCTGACAATGCTTAGTATGTGCTTATAAATATCTTTGTATTTTTTCTTGGTTGCGGTTTCTCCTCTTCCTGCATTGTTTACCTTCTTTCTAGAAAGAGATTCTTCATTTCTCAAGACATTGATAAGTTTCCATAAATTTGGATGATATTTGTAACGGATGCTTGCATCGCATTATGGAGACCTTCAACTCCATTGTCAGTGTTAGTCAGTTGATTTAGGGTTCTTTCATACAAATTCCAAAGACCGATAGGAAAAGTAAGAGGAACTCTACAAACTCCCCTGCCTCTCTCTTCACTAATATAATGCATTTCAAAATATGCCACAAGTTCTTGTGGCAGGTCATTGTCATCCACAAGCTCTATAAATGCACAATCAGTTTGATATCACACCTTAAGCCCAATATCTGTCACCTTTCTGTAAACAATTTTACAGAAATGAAAAAAAAAATAGCCTGTTACATTTGCAGATGGAAAATTGTCAGAAAAACTTTGAAAACTAGCTTGTTCAAAACTAATCATTAGATTTTCAGGTTTTAGGGACGTGAGCAAACCTTTAACCTTTTGAAAATACTCATTGTATGTCTTAAGAGTCTTATTCAGTACAAACCTTAAATGTTCCATCGCATACCCAATTCTTATGTATTTCTAGATCATGCAACCCTGCATTCATACCAAAAATCAACATTCTGTTTTCGTCTTCCATCCCACTATTGTAGAATAAAAATCTTTCTCTGTTTTGGAAACATGTAAATTCTTCAGGAATTACAAAGCTGATTCTTGATCTAGGTTTAGTAGGGACCTTTTATTCCTTTTGTCTCCATCTTCTAATGTTTCTTGATAAATTTGAAGTTGATGGCATCATCCTCTAATTCCCTACATGTAGCACCAATCAAAGATCTTGAAGCTAACTGGGATTTAAGTGCATTTTCTTTCATATTTGTTATTGCTTCTTGCATTTTTGGTTGGCTAGGATTAGATAGATGTATATGTTCACTTACAATTTTACAAATACAAATCACTTCACTATTCAGTTTTGTATAAACTCTTGCTTTACAGTTTGTATCAACACACTTCCAATAGACTTTGCCTCCATGTTTTCTTTCTTGCCTACAAATAAAGTTAGAGTCATCTATGAGCTTATCGCAACCTCTGCTGCTTTTAATAGTGTACGGCACCGTAAGGGTTTAAGGTTCAACTAAAAGAAAAAGAATGTATAAACGGTTGAGGTAACCTCTCAAAACAAGCCTTTTGCTTTGAATTTTCAAGGTAAGCTTGTTATTTTTAAATAAATGTTAAACAGCCTTTCTACTTTTAAATTCTCATTTCAGTAATTAATGATGCAGTTTCAAATTTAACCCTTTTGTTACCAATCTGGCTGAAACCACCTCTGGCTCTGTAGTACAAATGTCTTGTTTTCATAAGTTTTGAATCAAAATCTTCCACCAAACCTTAGTCACAATTTATGTTCTTAACATTAGCTTAATGATAACTAAGTTAATTTACTAAATTCTTTGTTATATTTAAAATTAATTGAAAGAAACACAGAGCATCTCAAAATAAATGCGGTAATGAAAGGGTTAAACAACCTTTCTGCTTTTAAATTCTCATTTCAGTAATTAACAATACAGTTTCAAATTTAAACGATCTTTACGTTTTCAAATTATCATTTCAGCAATTACTGAAAATGACTGCTGTAAATACTATTCCTTTATCTACCTTATTCAATTAACAATGCAATTTCAAGTTTCTAAGCTGTATGGCAAAATGTGCTTGCAGTGAAATATCCATACGGAAAATTGTCTTATGGTGAATAGTCCTCTGGCCAATTGTCCTACAGCAAATTGTCCAGTCACCATTAGGAGGGAGTATCATTGCTAGTATATGTGCTCACATGGGTAGTATTGTGGGAAGATGCTGTGAGTCTGTTATTATTTAGCTGAGGAGAGTTACTGAGGGTTGTATTATTGCCACTAGATGGGTTAAGGTGAGGTACAGTGGGACAAATTTCAGGTTCCAAGGATTGGTGTTATAGTTTGCATCTGTTAGAGGAGGTGATTGTGGATCTCAAACAGATGATTTATGAAACATAGGGTCGTATTTATGCTGTGATGGGAAGTAAAAGTTTAGGGTTTTAAAGAAAAGTTTGGGTAAAGATTTAAGTTGGAGAGAGAAAGGTGGTGCAAATCATAGGATCCCCCGCTTCCTGCCCTTAGAATGTTTAGAGAATGTGGGTGGATCAAGACAGGAAGGTTTATAGTTATTATAGGCTCGAGGTGGCCAGTGGGGCTGTCAAGTGCTATGTGTATGAGGTTTTTTTTGAGAGTTGATAGATGTTGAGTGGAAGAAAGATCTGTGGATTTGGGGTTAGTATTAGGAAAGGGATGTGCAATTTTTGTTTTAAGCTTAGTATTAGAGATATAGGAGATATTTTCATGGAAGCCACTTATCTGGAGAGCCTGATTATAATACAGGACATGGTTGTTAAAAATTTCTTCATTAGCTGATAAGTTGGAGAACTGATAGAAGTACCTGTGACTATATTATTAAGGTAAGTTTAGGGTGATTTGATTGGAGGTTGGTATACTGATTGGGTTTATGGAAAGGGTGATATAGATTTGTATTTAACTCCAGAGTAATTTTTGAATGTGACACTTAGGTTATAGTTTAAAAAAAAGTTAATGTAGGGCTTTCTTGGTGCATTCCGTAGAAGGTTGAGATAACCCAGTTGCTGTAAAGAGTGCATCATCACTGTAGAGTCATCTGGAGAGGTTAGGGAAGTATTATTTAATTTGGGAAAGAAGAAATAGGCCACTAGGTCAGTAACCTGGGCTGAGTAAGATGAGCCCATGGTTATATTGATGAAATTGGTAGATGAATTGTGGGTCCAGTAATTATCCTCAAAGTGAATTAGAGTTCTCCTAGCAGCCAGGATGATATCAATGTCAGATCAAGAAATAGATGCATACGTTCAAGTGAAGATTAAGGTTTTATTTAAGAGTATTGGTGATATTGAAGAAAAATAATTAGAGATGTCAAATTGAAGGAAATGTGTGTGTTGTTTATCAGGAAGAGAGTGGAACAAAGTAATGACATTACCAGTACAATTCCAAATCTTAGTCCTAACTAGGGGTAGAATTTGGTCGATAATGCATTTACTGATTCAATCCAAGTCTGATTTAGTGGTTTGTGGTCTTTCAGGGTGAAGTGGTGGGGGATTTAGGTATATATGGTTCATTTCTGTTTAGTAAGCTTAGATCAGTGATGAGCTTAAGTGGATGTTGTTAACATCCTTAAGTGCATGTTTATAATTTGCGTTAAGTTCCTTTGATATAAGGTTGGCATGGGGATGGAATATATATTTCCAGTTTTGTCATAAAAGACATGTAGGTGTGGTTAACTCCTTATTTTAGATATAATTCTAGATATGTCCTTTTGGAAAGAATTAGTTTTATTAGAGAACGTAATGTCTTTTATCATATGAAGTAAATCTTTTTCAAAGTTGTCTAATACATGCTTGTCTTATCCAATATTGATTGCATCCATTACAGCCACATATTGTGGTGAACTACATCTACCAGCATTATTATGGATCTCCAAACCCCCAGAAGCGGGTGTTGGACTTTAACACCTTTCATCCACCCTTTTAATTTTCTCTGCCATTTGTACTCTGTGTAAGTTGGACCTATTAATATCGATATCTGTATACTTGCACTTAAAAATTGATCATCTTGAAGTCTCCACCATTTGCTTTCTCTCATTTTGCATGTATACATATATACATATTTTGTATTTCATACCCTATTATATTTAATATATTTAATGTTTATCTACATAATTACCTTATTCTCTCTCTCTCTCCCTCTCTGTATGTAAATATATGTGTGTGTGTGTGTGTCATCATCATCATCGTTTAACGTCTGCTTTCCATGCTAGCATGGGTTGGATGATTTGACTGAGGACTGGTGAAACTGGATGGCTACACCAGGCTCCAATCTGATTTGGCAGAGTTTCTACAGCTGGATGCCCTTCCTAACGCCAACCACTCAGAGCTCAGAGAGTGTAGTGGGTGCTTTTACGTGCCACCTGCACAAGGCCAGTCAGGCGGTACTGGCAACGGCCACGTTCAAATGGTGTATTTTATGTGCCACCCGCACAAGAGCCAGTCCAGGGGCATTGGCAACGATTTCGCTTTCGCTTGCCCCAATAAGTCTTTGCA
>NC_068985.1:64798770-64800991 GCF_001194135.2 Octopus bimaculoides
TAATTAACCTGCCTTTGATGTTGCTGCACCTCTTATGTGTCCATAGCTTGCACTGGGTACATCTTATAGAGTTACTACCTACACCTTTTCTACATATTGAACAGGGCCATCTACCTGAAGGGGTTTGTGTTTTATCTACCTTCCTACTTATTAGGACTTTGGCTTTAGCTATGTTTACTCTAAGGCCCTTCGATTTTAGTCCCTGCTTCCACACCTGAAACTTCTCCTCTGTACTCTGTACTCATTTCCAACCCTCACCTTATTGACAGCATCTCTATACATGGCTCGCACAGCTCTCACTAACCATTCTTCTATCCCAAGTTTCCTCATTGACCACCAGATAAGGGATCGGGGGACCCTGTCAAAGGCTTTCTCCATGTCAACGAAAGCCAGGTACAGAGGTTTATCCTTAGCTAGGTATTTCTCCTGCAGCTGTCTTACCAGAAATATAGCATCAGTGGTGCTTTTCCTTGGCACGAACCCAAACTACATCTCATCTAAATTGATTCGCTCCCTATTTAGTTTGGCTATGACCCTCTCCGTGACTTTCATTACCTGATCTAACAGCTTGATGCCTCTGTAATTATTTGTATCTAAAGCATCACCTTTACCTTTGTAGCAGTTGACTATGGTGCTGCTACACCAGTCATTGGGTATGACTCCTTCGTGTATCACCTGGTTCGCAATACGGGTGACTAGGCTATAGCTGGCACTGCCAGATATTTTGAGCATCTCTGCAGTCATTCCTGATGGGCTGGGGGCTTTCCCTGTCTTCATACTCATAATTGCTTTATCTACCATGGTACTGTCAACTCGGATAGCTGGTCCTTCTGTTGGGTCGACATTTGGCAGACTCTCTTTCTCACATTCATTCTCTTTATTGAGCAATCTTTCGTAGTGGTGTCTCCAAACCTCTTTCTTTGCAGCCTCATTCAGTGCAAGTGTACCATCATCTATGCAAACTTATTTCTCTCCTACGACGTCACGATTCCCTCTCACACTCTGTCTTGCAACACGAAATACTTCAATTCTTTGGTCCTCACGGCACAGAACATTGGCAAACTTTTTCTTATCTCCTTCCCCTCTGGCTAAGTAAACCTGTCTCCTAGCTTCCCTTCTGGCAGTCTGATACAATTCCCTGCTACCTCCATTCTGCCAGTCCTTCCAAGCCTGTTTCTTTTGTCTAATAGCCTTGTCAACCACATTGTTCCACCACAACGTTACTTTGGGTCGGGAGGGGACTTTACACCAGCCACAGATCTGATCGGTGGCTCTCAACAAGTTGTCCCGTAGAAACCTCCAGTTGTCTTCTACGTTATATGATGCTATATCCCCTTCTATTTCGTCAAATGCTTCGAGTAGTATGTCCCTAAATCTCTGTCCATATGCAGGATCTTTAAGCTTCCAGACCCTTCCCCTCCAAGCCGGTCTACATCTGGGCATTCTTTTTGCCTTGATTTCGAAGTCGCTAACTACTAACCTGTGTTGAGGGATACATTCTTTGCCAGGGAAGGTTTTGGCATTTATAAGCTCCTTATTTCTGGCGAGGATGTAGTCGATTTGGCTAGAGTGTCTGCCGGAACGATAAGTGACTATATATAATAAGTAAATAAATGGAGTTAAACACAGATGTTTTTCAAATTCTTTTACTTTCGACATATGTTTCGAACATTTAGTTCACCTTGCACTCTACTTCAATAGAGAAATTTACTTTCAAGCCTTTTAACATATTTTCAGCCAACATATCCCTCTATTTTTCTCCTTTATTTGTTCTCTTCTTATTATCTCTTTACCCCTTCTCTTCCTATGGTCTACCTTTGACGTCAGATCTACTAAAGGTTATTTCAAGAATACTTAATAGCATTCTGTTTATCATTTATGCAGTCATGAAAAATTGTTATAAATACTTGTTGTTGAGATTAGTTCTCTTTCTTTCCTGATGAGAAGATTACATTATTTTACACTGTTTATTCCTTTGGAATAAAACCAATGTTGTCTTCAAAACATATTTCGAAAGTAAAAAAATTTGAATAACATCTGCTTTAACTCCATTTATTTACTTATACTATACAAATTACTGCACATTAACCCGGAGTTTCTACCTTTGAATAGGTCACTACATCCTTGTTACTTGCATGAATTTTGCTACCCTGGTAACTGTTTATTCAATTTTCCATGTTAACTGTAAACAAAGGATAATTCATTCATCCTTTTTATATAT
>NC_068985.1:64802488-64804423 GCF_001194135.2 Octopus bimaculoides
TATATATATATATATATATATATATATATATATATATATATGTATGTATGTATATATATATGTGTGTGTGTGTGTTTTTGTTTATATATGTAGGTTGTATAAGTTGATGTTTTTTTACATCTGTATATATATATATGTGTATATATGTGTGAGAAAGAATAAGTTCATGTAGAACAATTCAAACTTTTGGGGGAGTTCAAAAAGAATTATTTCTAATAAATATTCATATATCAAAATGATAGCCTGCTAAAGCAACCAATTAAAATATGAAAATAACAAGTAAAAAGTTCATTATAGACATGTGTCTTATATAAAACACTACTAACAATTATGAAAATGGAGAAGAGATGTTAAAAGTTCAAATGGCAATATAAACATGTAAGAAAAAACATTAATTATAATAATAATAATTAAAATAGTTATGTATTACCATTCCCATCAGTGTAAAAAATTAAAGGAAAGCATCAAAATAGGTATTACCAAAAAAGTTTAGAAGGATATGTGTTTGCGACTAAGTGACGTGATGAAGATTCACTCCCGAACTGAAATAGGCTACCGGCCTCTGTATCATGAATGGTTATGTGGACTATTCCTAACAAAAGCCAGAGTTTCCTTTGACCACTACATAAAAACTATTAAGAAAAAATGTTATTTAGATATACTTTTATTTTAGTTGTTTATACTATTTTATATTTGTTTATACTCTTATACATTCAAAGTTCACAAATTTCCTTATTTAAATTATGAATCATATTTCCTTTCGATAATATCAATATAATTGCAAAACTTCTTTGTAGATGATATTTTCTGTTTGGTTAACACTCATTTTCACATTACTGGAGTCCGTTTCTCTACTCATAGTGACGTATAAATGGCTGTGTGTAAACATTGGCGTGGGTAAAAATATACTTACACGATTTAAAGTCTAGCCCTGTGCCTTGTTTTCTGTGAATGCGCGAGAGGAATCTTTAAGGTTGCAAAAAATTAAAGTACAACTTACCTCTCATTGGTCTATACGAATAATGTCTGGATGTTCTGGTACCATGGGTTATTTTGATCAACAAAACTGAGATGTAAACAACAGCCACTTCAATTAGCCGTTTTGAATCCTGCTCGAGACTGACACACTTCAATAACCACTAAATAGCCACACACTTTATATACTGACACACACTTTTCTCACTTTATTTTTGCTATCAACCATCCTTGCAACCCCCTTCATATCTACGATGGGGGCCACAAACAATACACTGAAAATTTAGAGTTATACATGGTCAATGAATTTTAAATAAAAATGCAAAGGTGTTTTATCAATTCAAAAATCAGTATCCATGAAGTAAGCATACTTTCTGGTTTTGTAATGCTAAAAACCTTCCTGACAACCATATTTGTAATCCTGAAAAATATCATAACCATTGGTCCAGCTGTCTGGCTGTGAAGAGGGAACAAACAAAGAGACCAATAGGCAGGCGGACATAATAGCAAATCTGCCCATCTACGATGGGAAATAAAGAGATAGCATTGAAAATCTAAACCCTCTAAATTCATGAACTATATGGGCGGGGGGAGAATCCAGAGTTAATCCTTGTCGCCGGAATTTTAAGAAAAGAAATCAAAGGGGATTTATTAATACAAAACTCAATATCCACTAAATAATAATACTTTTTCACATTTTTTTTCTCTAAAATCTTTCCTGATTACCTCTTTCATAATCCCGAAAGGCATCATGACCATTGGTCCAGCTGTTTGACTGAAAAGAAGTAACAGACAGACAAATGGACATAATGCCCATTATAGTAAGATGTTGCTTGTTGTTATATATGCTGTAGAAAACTTTTTAAATAAAAAGATTTGGATGTGAATAAATCTCCACTCTCCTTTTCATTTTCAGTTATATATATATATATATATATATATATATATATATATATATAT
>NC_068985.1:64805143-64806499 GCF_001194135.2 Octopus bimaculoides
CAGTCGTCGAATTTAACTCGATTTCGATTTCACTTGCCTCAACAGGTCTTTGCAAGTGGAGTTTAGTGTCCAACTTAACTCGATTTCAATTTCACTTGCCTCAACAGGTCTTCGCAAGTGGAGTTTGAGGCCATAGATTTAGGTCTCACTTGGCTTGCCGGGTCTTCTCACGCACAGCATATTTCCAAAGGTCTTGGTCAGAAGTCATCGCCTCGGTGAGGCCCAATGTTCGAAGGTCGTGCCTCGCCACCTCATCCCAGGTCTTCCTGGGCCTACCTCTTCCGCAGGTTCCCTCAACTGCTAAGGTGTAGCACTTTTTCACACAGCTATCCTCATCCATCCTCGTTACATGACCATACCAGCGCAATCATCTCTCTTGTACACCACAACTGATGCTTCGTAAGTTCAACTTTTCTCTCAAGGTATTTATACTCTGTCTAGTATGCACACTGACATTACACATCCATTGGAGCATACTGGCTTCATTCCTTGCGAGCCTACGCATGTCCTCAGCAGTCATGGCCCATGTTTCACTGCCATGAAGCATGGCTGTTTGTACACATGCGTCATACAATGAGAGACCCTTTGTCGCCAGCAGAGGTAAGAGCTCTCTGAACTTTGCTCAGGCTATTCTAATTCTAGCTGCTACGCTTTCAGCGCACCCACCTGGACTGCTAATTTGGTCACCAAGATAGCGGAAGCTATCAACCACTTCTAGTTTTTCTTCCTGGAATGTGGCAGAAGTTGTTTTCTGCACATTCACAGTATTTATAGCTCCGGAACATCTGCTACATACAAAAACTAACTTCCTAGTTAACCTTCCTTTGATATTGCTGCACCTCTTATGTGTCCATAGCTTGCACTTGGTGCATCTTATAGAGTTACTACCCACTCCTTTTCTACAGATCAAGCAGGGCCATCTACCCGAAGGGGTTTGTGTTTTGTCTGCCTTCCTACTTCTTAGGACTTTGGTTTTAGCTAGGTCGACTCTAAGGTCCTTCGATTCTAGTCCTTGCTTTTACACCTGAAACTTCTCTAGTTCTGATAGTGACTCAGCAATTAGTGCAAGGTCATCAGCATAGAGGAGCTCCCAGGGGCATCCTGTCTTGAATTCCTCTGTTATAGCCTGGAGGACTATGATAAATAGGAGGAGGCTGAGGACAGAACCTTGGTGGACCCCTACTTCCACCCGGAATTCTTCACTGTACTCATTGCCAACCCTCACCTTACTGACAGCGTCTCTGTACATGGCTCGCACAGCTCTCACTAACCATTCTTCTATCCCTAGTTTCCTCATTGACCACCTGATGAGAGATCGGGGGACCCTGTCAAAGGCTTTCTCCATATCAACAAAAG
>NC_068985.1:64807106-64808330 GCF_001194135.2 Octopus bimaculoides
CGGCAGACTCTCTTTCTCCCATTCATTCTCTTTATTAAGCAATCTATCATAGTGGCATCTCCAGACCTCTTTCTTTGCAGCCTCATTTAGTGCAAGCGTACCATCATCGATGCGGACACATTTCTCTCCTACGATGTCAATATTCTCTCTCCTACACTGTCTTGCAACACAAAATACCTCAAGTCTTTGGTCCTCACGGCGCAGAACATTGGCAAATCTTTTCTTATCTGCTTCCCCTCTGGCTAAATAAACCTGTCGCCTAGCTTCCCTTCTGGCATATTGGTACAGTTCCCTGCTACCACCGTTCTTCCAGTCGTTCCAAGCCTGTTTCTTTTGTCTAATAACCCTGTCTACCTCCTTGTTCCACCACCACGTTATTTTCGGTCGAGAAGAGACTTTACCCCAGCCACAGATCTGGTCGGTGGCTCTCAGCAGGTTGTTCCGCAGAAATTTCCAATTGTCTTCCACATTGTATGACGCTATATCCCCTTCTATTTTGTCAAGAGCTTCAAGTAACTTGTCTCTAAGTCTCTGTCCATTTGCAGGGTCTGTAAGCTTCCACACCCTTCTCTTCCAAGCCGGTCTACTTCTGGGCACCCATTTTGCCTTGATCCCTACTAACTACTAATCTATGTTGTGGGGTACATTCTTTGCCAGGGAAGATTTTGGCATTTATAAGCTGCCTTCTTTCCCTATTTCTGGCGAGGATGTAGTTGATTTGGCTAGAGTGTCTGCCAGATCTGTAGGTGACTAGGTGACAGGCAGGTTTCCTGAAGTTGGTATTGCAGACCATAAGATCGGTTGCATCACAGAACTCCAGCAGTCTGGTTCCCTCCTCGTTGCTGGAACCGAAGCCATAGCCTCCATGTATGCCATGGAAGCCTCCAGCACGACGTCCGACATGACCATTAAAGTCTCCAGCCACAAAGAGAAGGTCCCTGTCACTCGTCAACGAGGTAGTTTGCAAGAGGGTGTCATAGAATTGGTCTTTCAGCCCATCCGAGAGCCCCGGTTGAGTAGCTAATCTATGATGAAGCACTAGTCTAATCTTAAGTACTCTGTCACATGCTCTAACTACCTCGATTACCTTATCAATACATTTCTCTGCTAGAAGTATTCCTACGCTCCTGACCCCGTCAGTGTTCCCTGCCCAGAAAATCTTGTACCTGTGTTCTTTGCCTGTGAGGAACCTCGCAGAACCTCCTCTCCATGGTACTTCCTGGA
>NC_068985.1:64808340-64808652 GCF_001194135.2 Octopus bimaculoides
TCTTGTACCTGTGTTCTTTGCCTGTGAGGAACCTCGCAGAACCTCCTCTCCATGGTACTTCCTGGATGCAGCACAGATCTACGCGTCGCCGTTCAAGCATCTCAACAATCTCACCAGTCCTACCTTTCAGTGTGTCAACGTTGAGAGTGCCAATCCTGACCCTGGGATGGGGGAAAGCAGTGTCGTGTACCTGAAAAGAAAGCTTGCATTTGGCAGAATTCATAAAACAAAACAATACCTACAACCTTCATATACTACCCAATCTTTATGCGCTATAAGGTCGATAAGAGGGGAGGGAAGTTATAAGGTCAC
>NC_068985.1:64808866-64809210 GCF_001194135.2 Octopus bimaculoides
AGACACAGCAGTATTTAAACCGTGAGATTAAATGCTTAAATCGGTAACAGAAATGAGAGTTAAATCGTAATTTTTAAAGGGAGGACAGACAAAATTTCAGGCAGGTTTGGGATAAAGAGCATAACTTCAAGAAGGTGGGAGGGAAGGCGATAACTTGGGTGAGGTAGAGGAAGGAAATACACAAATAGTCATGAATTTAAATCGGTAACAGAAATGAGAGTTAAATCGTAATTTTTAAAGGGAGGGATAACTTGGGTGAGGTAGAGGACAGAAATACATAAATAATCATGAATTTAAGACAGTACAGAGATATGGAAGAGAAGAAATGTATAGATAGAGAAACG
>NC_068985.1:64809232-64815188 GCF_001194135.2 Octopus bimaculoides
TATATATATATATATATATATATATATATATATATATATATATATATATACATACATACATTAGATTAGATAATATACAGTTTGGTTTTGCACTACTGATACTATTTTCATAGATCCCTGCAAGAGAAGTATTTAGCTAAGAATAAACCATTGTACTTGGAATTTGCCAATCAGGAGAAAGCTTTCAACAGATTATCTCACTCTGCGATATGGTAGTCTCTGAGAAAGCTAGGTATAGATGAAAGGGCTTTAAAAGCAATACAGACCATAACAGAGGAATTTAAGACTGGAAACCCATGGGAACTACTATATGCTGATGATCTTGCTTTCATAGCAGAATCTGCAACATAACTAGAAAAGAAACTTGGAAGGGCCTTAAAATTAACATAGGAAAGACCAAGGTCCTAGTTAGGAAGAAAATAGACAGGACCCTAATCCCTTCAGGAAGATGGCCTGCTCAATATGTAGGAAGGGTGTAAGCAGAAATTCTACAGCAAGACTCATCTCTGTTTCTCTATATCTTTAATCTCTCAACTGGCACAAACCACTTTCCACTCAATACTCCTCCTCATTCCCAGCTGAGTGTTTTTTATTTTGCAAGGTACTTAGTGGCTCTGTTGGTGCTGGTTCCACATAAAAAAACACTGGTGCTAGTGCCATGTAAAAAACACCCAGTACACTCTTTAAAGTGGTTGGCATTAGGGAAGGCATCTAGATATAGAAACCACACCAAAACAGACAGTGAAACCTGGTGCACCTCTTCGCCTTGCCAACTCCCATTAAATCCCACTCATGTCAGCATGGAAAACAGGTGTTGAATGATGGTGATGATGACGATGATACATAGATTCAGTATCATTTTAGCAATATTCCAGCATTGCTAAAATATGTATAAATTAGTTTGCTGAATGAACCCTTATTTCACATAATATCTATCCCTCATTGAATGTGTTCCTGTAATTTCATTAGCATATCATATTTGAAACAAAGCACAAATACATAAACAACATATTTAAATTAGCCAAAATAGAGTAAAATCTATTTGCCAACGTAAAGTGGCAGTCCTGATTAGGACAACGTTACTACCTTTTTTAGCCCAGGAAAACATGGCCTTGGCCTTCCTTGGGGCAGGTGAAGAGGGGTATTTCAACTGTGTAGATTATCTCTGTCTCTGACTTAAAGTGATGAACCCCACCACTCATCCTTGGTTAGGAAATGTTCAAGGAAACCAGCTGGATTTGCCTGAGTCAATGTCAGATTTTCCTATGTTGTGATTAGCCTGATGTGCTTTTAATCAGGTGTCAGAAGACATGGCAACCACTGAGCAGAAATCTTCATCATGCCAAGTTCATTGTGCAGAATATTCTCAGTTCTCTCATGGGATATGTTAATAGCATTGGCTATTTGATTTATAGTCAATCACCTGTCATCAATCACCATGTAATGAACACAATCAATCACCATGTAATGAACACAATCAATGTTTTCCTCAGGGGCAGCAGTTGCAGGGCATCCAGATGTTGGGTCATCTCCCAAATTCTCCCTTCCCCTCTGAAATTCAGCTACTTTCTTTTGCACTGTTGATAAAGCTAGTGTCATCCCCTAATGTAGCAACTATGTCAGCATGAATGTCCTTGGAGACTAAACCCTTTTTCTGAAAGTACATGATAACACCACAATGCCAAGTGTTGTCGATTTTCAAGAGAAGTCACTACTAGTCACTTTTAAAGTGCTCTTTAAACAGTCAGATGTCAGTTTAGCTGGAAAGAAACAACAATGCAGTTATTCACAAGAAGAGTTGAAATTAATGCATGCAACATTTCACAGCTCTCACATCACTCTTTCATAGTCATCCTATCAACTTTTCAGCCCACCCTCATACAAGGTACATTCCAGAAGTTTTGATACTTTTAAGTTGAGACACTTATAACTGCCCTAGATTATTGTAATTTTTGTACACCATTATTAAACATCTAATAATCTGACCTGCCAACTTTTGTTAGTCTGGATTGAAGGCTGTGGCTGTAACAGCCTACTAAAGACTGCTTGTTACAACTGACTAGTTTTCAGAATACAGTTGGGATGTGAAGACATTTTGGAAGCTTGTTATGTCAAAATTTTGTGTTAAACTGGGCAAAAATGATACAGAAACTTATGAAATGCTCCAGACTGCTTATGGACTAACTTGTATGAACTGAGCATCCGTTTTTTTGCTGATACAGGAAGCCAAGCAAAGCAAGTCTACCAGGAAGTTCATGATGATCCCCTTTTTCAGCCACAAGGGCATCATCCACTGAGTTCCTGCTGGTCAGCCAGTCAACAAAGAGTACTTTGTAGAAAAGGTCAGGGTATGTGCACCAGGACAATTTATCAGTTCACATTTCCATTCTGGTAACAACCTACTTGACAGAGATGAACATCAAAACTGTCCTTCACACTGATTTCCAGAAAATGATTCTAATTTTGAATAATGCTTGGAGGTTAAAAGTTCTCTCGTGTTAATGCTGAATCATCATATGAAAAAATTTGTTTACACTTACGTATGCTTAAATTACATTTACACCTCTTTCTCTCCTACTACCATCATTCCTTTCTGTTTCTTCCTCATTCTTTGTATTATTTGACTAAACTTTTGTCATTACTCTTGGATATATAAGCTACAATTCTAGTATTTTGATGTGATTGGTGGATTTGCTTGTATCGAAAAGCTATGATATTAAAGAAATATAGAGAGATAATCTTATTTATTCTTCACCTGTTTCCACAACTCATCACAAGTTAAAAAGTATGACTCTTTCTTTCAGAAACAGCTTGATGTATTGGGGAACAGTCAACGGTGTTGAAGAGCATAAGGGTTAAAGCTGTAGTTGAGAGATGTTAGCTGACATAGAGGACAGGAAGCCATCTGAATATTGGAAAAGATGGCTATGTGAAGTTGCTGGAGACTGTGATCAATCTCTGGTTGAGAGGGTTGCTGCTGGAAGGCTATATGTATTGCCATTACCTCCAGAATGAACCATAGTGGTTGTCAGAATTTCTATAACTTCACCAGCCCCAATTTCTGGCATCCAAATTCCCATGATTGTAATCCCATGGTGTACAGTGAAAAATGTATATGCCAGGTTCTGGAGCTGTCTTGAGGTCATGATTGAAGCTGTTATCTTACAACCATAATCTGGTTGATGTTTTTGTGTTTTCTTACCCTGTAAAAGAAGCTTAAACTAATGGTGGTTCTGCTTAGATTGTTAAGTTCCATGTTGGATATTACACCAATCAATCTCTGTGGACATATTAGGCTCAGGTGGTCCATTGCTTATATAAATATATTAAAACTGATTTTAGAGAAAGATTAATATCTTGCTGGAATGTGTGAGAGAAGGAAAGTTTTAAATAATGGTGCTTTGTAAATTACACATATAAATAACTTTTGTGCTAACATACAATCAAATGCTTCATGTAACATGTTCTTCACAGGAGTGGCTGTGTGGTAAGTAGCTTGCTTACCAACCACATGGTTCCGGGTTCAGTCCCACTGCGTGGCACCTTGGGCAAGTGTCTTCTACTATAGCCTCAGGCCGACCAAAGCCTTGTGAGTGGATTTGGTAGACGGAAACTGAAAGAAGCCTGTCATATATATGTATATGTATATATGTATATGTATGTGTGTTTGTGTGTCTGTGTTTGTCCCCCTAGCATTGCTTGACAACCAATGCTGGTGTGTTTATGTCCCTGTCACTTAGCGGTTCAACTATCACTTCTAACAACAACTACTGCCATTTTTGTCATTGTTGCTTTCACTGCTGAATGTAATTATCATCATCATTATTGCCATTCAGATATGTTTGATTATTTAACTATTTATTGGATTTTGATATTTCAGTGGACCTCTATGTTTCCAAATGAGCAAGTGAGTGAGCAACAATCTGCATTATTTGTCAAAAAATTGCTTGCAATCGCTGTTTCAAACATTGTCTATTTAAGAGCCATGTTTCCAGAACAAGCATTTGGAGATAGATGCCTTGAGGGTAAGAATTTCCTTATCAATACCAAATGAAGAACTTTAAACTACTTAACAGTAAAACATTTTTAAAGAAAAATTATCTTTAAAAAAAAATCCATTATATAGATATTAATTTCCAAAATATATCAAAGCAATCATTATAATAATTTAATTCATATTTTGAAATATTTTAGAGATAAGATGTTTTCAGAAATTTTGTGAAGTAGAATAACAGTAGCCAGATTATAAATGCATTATGAAAGCCAAACTAATAAGACAAGAATGAATTTAACAGTGAACATGTGCTTTTGATGGCTATGATGACTTTACCACAATGTAATTGTTTTAGTACTAACTCACAAACTCAGATCAAATCCCTTGCTAAGCAACTGTAGCTCAAGAACAATTGTTTTTTTAATTCTTTATTTTATTTCATATTGCATTTATTTTTCATTTGGATTGTTACCTATATGAATAATATAAGGCCTGAAATCATTACTTCTTTAAAATCATTTTTTAGAAACTTTTAAATATTTTTTTCATTACAGAATTAAATTTAAAGATTCTCCGAGAAGATACTTCCTGTCCTGGTGCCTGCCAAGTTATAAAATGGATGAAAGCATGTTTTGATGCTGTTGATAAAAAATATGTAAGTTAACATTAATTTTTTTAATAACTGAAAAACATTCCCTTGAAAAATGTGGTTTTATGCATCATGTTAAATCTAAAATGTAATATTGACTTACAGGACCAGATACAATATTGGATATAACCTTCAAATACTGGTTCTGAGTCATAGAAAGAATCAAAATCTTATGTTAATACATTCTACTTCTACCAACAAAGTTCTACAAAAGAAAACAAATATATCTATCCACCCATCTTCTCCCCACTATTCCTGGAAGGGCTATCAGGGTACAGTCTTCAGATACCTCAGTCATAGGCTCCTTTCAGAAGCAATTCTCATTACATATTCCTGCTGGATTCTCAAGCATAACTAACTGAAACTCATTTTTGGTCTACCCCTAGCCATCTCCTTTTTGGTCTACCCCTAGCCATCTCCTTTTTGGTCTACCCCTAGCCATCTCCTTTTTGGTCTACCCCTAGGTCTCCTGCTGGTTGGCTCGGCTCAACATATGCGTCTTGTGATTTTTTTCATGCAATATTCTTATCACATGTCCATAGTACCAGTACTGCAGAGAAGTAGCAGCTTGACCTAGAGTGACTCTTTGATCTCTAAGCACCCTATTGATTAACATTATTCTAGAGACCCTTCAGAGGAATCCCATTTTGGCTGCTTGTATTCATAATTTCTAGCTGGACCTGTGGAAAATTCACTGAAAACAAAAAATGTAAGCATCTGTAAATTGTGTGCTGGTATCATGAGAAATGTTTCTGTATTGTAACAGTTACAGAATATAGAAAGACGTGTAAAACCGATAACTATATAATCCAACCAAAATATCTCAGTTACGCAAACGTAAACAGAATTACTATTTAGCCTTAAAGTACATTATACATATTCAAAAAACCTTCTTGGTTTAGTGGTATGGAATGTTTTTATGGCATTCTTTTACTTGTTTCTGTCATTTGATGGTGGCCATACTGGAGCACCACCCTTTAGTCAAAGAAATCAACCCCTGGACTTATTCCCTGCAAGCTTGGTGCTTATTCTATCAGTCTCTTCTGCTGAACAGCTAAGTTACGGGGATGCAAAATATGATATATATATATATATATATATATATATAGTGACACAAAATCCATGCCACCAGAACATCTTTAATATCGCCAAAGCAAACTTACCGATCCTTGCACAAAGTAAGGAATTGAGAAATATCATTACAGATCAAAATATAACTCTCAGTAAGAGACAACCTAAAAACTTGAAAAAACTATTAACAAAGGCAAGGTTTGACCTCAGCAACAAAAATAAAACATTCACTGTATCCAAAT
>NC_068985.1:64816609-64823597 GCF_001194135.2 Octopus bimaculoides
TCTGGGCTCTTTTCAGAGTTATACCCTGTTCGAAATTTGCATTAGTCTTTGTATGAAAAAAAAGGAAGGGAGGGGTTCTTGTTTGTAGTTTGTAGAGAAAACGTTAAATGTACCTGAAGAAAAAACATGATCTTCCCCTCCGCTAATTAAAAGACATGAAGAGCTATGAAAGACAGTGAATAAGTACCGGAAGTAGAGGGAAATAAGAGAGAGCTAACAGTTAGTCATTCTAGAACTCCCAGAATAAAAATGTAAACACCTGAAAGACTTTCCCTCTATTCATTACTAAATGTCTTCCCCTCTTCTTCATTGTTAAAAGTAAAGAAGCTAGACAAGATCAATCATATCTCTGTCTAATTGTCATTGTAAATGACTGAGGCTTTCCTTTCTCTGTTCCTATCACTTCACTCCTTTTCTCTACGGTTAAGAGAGTGAAGGTACATGGCTCAGTGGTTAGGGGTATTTGGCCCACGATCATAAAGTCATGAGTACGATTCTCTACAGCATGCTGTGTTTTTTAGCAAGGTACTGTACATTGCCTTGCTGCAGCTTCCCACACCCTACTTTCCCAGAATTCCCATCCAGAGGTCATTAGCTTGTCTGACCCTGGTGTTGAAATTTTCCAACATGAAGAGTTTGTCTCTTCTTGGCACAACCTGGAAATTGGAGTAGAAAAAATCCTTAATCTCATCCCCAGAACCAAGCTGAAATCAACATAAAGATACAGCTATTGAGAAGGGGTGGAACATGAGCTGTTGACTGATATAAGTAGTAACCAGATTGTATTGTTCACCAGGGAGGTTTTCATTGCAAAGCCAACACTGGATTCACTGATTTGTAAGATGTTTGCACCACCTTTTCTAGGGGATTTCCCATATGGGGTGGACTGTGATGATCCTGAATAGGCCATCTCAGTCACATCCTACAGCTACCAAACAGCCACAACACCACATTTAACGGATAGGACAATCTTTATGTGAGAGTTGCCAGCATGTGGCTCTAGACTAAAGGTTTCCAGCTGATCAAGCCTGCTCTCATCACCCAGTTTACCATCACTACTAAACTTATGGAAAGGAGCAGAGAGGCTTGTTGTTCAAACCAGAGATGGCCTTCATGTGATTTTGTTTAGGGTGGACCATGTGTTATGATCACAAGGCCTATGCACTTGGCCAGCAGTACCATTGGTATTGGTAACATGAATGATCTGGTTAGAGTGGTTGCAGTGGGCTGCTGGATGTCTCTGACATAATCGAGGTCCACCTTGTCTGGTCCAGCCTATATAGAAGGAGACTGATATAGAACTATATTTCTATACTTAGAGCAGCTATAAAGGAGTCTTTATAAAGGAGTTTAATTTTCTATTTGTGCCATTTTGTAGAACTCTACATCATCTCCCTTGAAATCAGTTAAAATTTGCTGCTATTCTTGAAGCAGATCTGCAAATTGTTAAGAAATGGGGCAAGAAGTGGCTAATTACTTTCAACCCTGGCAAGACCAAACTCATGTCTTTCAGTAGAAAGCAGGATCCCTATCTTCCTCTCATTTGCATGAGTTATAGGTCTGAGGTATCATATGGTGTGACAGTCAAACCACTTGAAGAAAAGTCTTCTTTGAAATTACTCAGTCTTACTTTCTCATCTAATCTTTCTTAGGATCTTTATGTATAGTCAATTGGTGGGCCTGCTTCCTGTAAGTTTGGATTATTGTATAGGTCAAAGGATTACCAAGACCATTTTGTATCTTACAAGTCCATAAGTTGTCCTTGTATGGAATATTGTTGTCACATTTGGGCAGGTGCTTCATCTTGTCATTTGGACATGACGGAGCCAGTCTGAGTCCTTTCTATCATTATTACCACAGGAAGTACTCTGACAGACTCTCTCTTTTCATTCCATCTTGCCTGACTCAAAACTCACAGCAACTTCAGCCAAATGTTGTACTTTCATGAATTAAGGAAGTCTTTCTATAATCATGGCTTTTTCCCTCGAACTGTCAGACTTTGGAACTCTTTTTATTTTCATTATTTTCTCATAACCTGAACTCTTTCAAGTCTAAAATAAATCCATTCCTTTCATCTTAATTTCTCCTTCTTCATAGTACCTTACACTAAGTGGCTTCTCATCAAGTTAGCTTGTTCATAAATCCCAATTTTATTTCACACAGAAAATCTTTCAAAACCGATCTCATAGTGATACTACTATGTAATTGTTTCTTTTATAGAAGCCAATTGTATTTACTTGGTTTTCTTGTAATGACATTTGTAAATTATCAGCTGTTCTGGAATGTTCAGATTGTTTTAGTCCTTCTTTGCTTTGTTGGGTTTAAAAAGTGTTTTGGACTCATAGTGAATTTTATGCTTATGTTTTTTTGCTACTAGATGGGCACTTTTTTGTTTCTTTTTTTCCCTTTGGGTTAATTTTTTGTCAATGCAGCATCACATGTCTTATGACATACTCTTGTAATGATTAACTAGAGTTTGGCATAAATTTACTATTTTTTAGACAGTAGTTAATCACATCACTTTCACTCTGGAAGTTTTGATCATGCTAATCATGTGAATTGCATTTTGTAAAGCACATTAGGTAGGGAAAAGAATTCAATGAAATATGAGGACATTAGCAGAATATATCAGTCTGAGTTTCAGCAATCATTGCACATGATCTGAATTAAATAGACCATCATAGGACCCACCAGATTACTGTGATAAAGGTAAGAGCAAATCTCTAATGAAAGAGAGAAAAAATACAATGGGAATTTTATGCATAGTATTAGTAATTGGTAATGATTTTAACTCTTTTAAAATTTTCTGATAGGTATTTAGTATTCCTTCTGTATGATTTGACTTATTGTGTGGCAAAATTTCTGCAGTGCTTCAACTCTGTAACCCTTTACACATGTTAATATTCTCAGCTCATAGGTAAAAGGGCCAGGTTGCAGGCTTTTTGAAAATGTGTCAAATTTTAGTATACTTTTCAGTTGTTATATTTGAGTGTTAGTTATTTAGAAAGTATTAAAATGTGGTCATATTTTATATAGAATTTGCTTTATTATAATAAAATCTTGCAATTTTACATCACATTTTTACCAAAGAATTTATTCAATGAGACAGTGTATTCTGCACATCAGTCATTAAAAACATTTAGTTTCTGCATGACTCAAACTATCCAGCAATGTCAATTGGTTTAGCATGAATGAGCATGATATAGGAAAATCTATATATCAATAGTGATTGTTTTTGTTGTCTATATTTGATAAAAAATATATTGTTTTAATGCATTTACTGTAATATTACAGCTGTTATGCTAATTCTATATTTTGTGTGTCCTCACTATTAATACAGGACCAAAATGAAATGATCAAAATCATGCTGTTTGTTGTACTAATTCTGTTAACAACTTTGTGAGCACCTTTTAAAAACTTGCATGTATAAATGATTAAATCATAAGGCAATGTCATCAATAAAATGTAAGCTGTTTGTATCTTCATTTCACTTACTTTTTTACAATGTGTTTTTCACAAAAACATCTGCTATTAGTAGAGCTAATGTAAAACTATTTTGGCACCAGAATCTGTTTTCACACAGATTATGATGAATTTTTGAAAAACTACTTATGTACTGTTGTAAATCACAAGTATGATATAGTAAAATGCCTTCTTAAAGAATATGTAAAATGGATGTCATAAAATTCCTTCTTAAATTGAATTTCATTAATTGAATTGTGGGTTTAGTCATAAATTACTTAAAAATAAATAAATCTCTGATAGTTGTACTAAGTTATAGGCTTTCTATCTTATGAAATTGTTCATTGTTATAAGCACAGAGGACTATCAGAAAGTTGTACAAGGTGTCATTGCATTATCATGATAAAAATTTCATACAAATAATGTGCAGCTGCCTTATGTAACAATTGGCAATGAGGATGATCACTGGGAAACATATGAATCGTGCTAATATGAAAGAAGACGAAGAACTGCCGAATATAGTTAGAATCAAAACTTATGTGTGAGGACATTTTAAACTTTTTAAAAAAGTGTTTCTTTTAACCTGTGGAGTTGTAATGAAAGAAGAATAAATAAATAAAAATAATATTAACTTTGAATGGAAGTCAGTCTCAAAGGGGAAGATGTGGCCAGAGTCATTGGCACCCCTGGGGGATTGGAAGAATGGACTAGCCAAACTCTTATAAAGAGTAAAGATCGGTAGTAGTCAGGGAGAGTGTTTTGGTAGTCTCGCAAAGTACATTGTGTGAACACATTGATTAACCCTCCGCTGCATAATTTATCTATACCCACCTGTGCCAGGATATAAAAGTAGCGACATAGGACATTTAAATTTGTTTTTGGTATGAAACTATAAGAAAATCATTAACATGGAAAAAAGAAAAGAGCTATCCATGGAAGTGTTCTGATACCTTTGATGTTCCAGTCGGAGCAGCACAAGAAAGAGGAAGCGAACAGAACAGTTGGACGTAGTGCCAAAACAGAAGAAATATTAAACTTCCCTAGGACGAAAATCTCAAAAAGGTAGATGTGATGAAAGGAAAATAAATAAATAAAAATAATAATATTAACTTCCAATGGAAATCAATCTCAAAGGGAGAGATGTTGTAGTCAAAGGGAGAGATGTTGTAGTCAGAGTAATTTATCTATACCCACCTGTGGCAAGATGTAAAAGGAGTTGAGGCTATAACAAAGATCAAATCTGTTCTTTTCCCTGTAAATCTTCAACAGCTAATCAAACCCAAAGAAATCCTGTTAATTGTAGATAGGCTCGAATTACTGAACTTGAAGCAACTTGATAATGAATCAGTCAATGACTTATTTTTTTATTAATTCTCAGGCCCCCTGTCATTTGAATAAAATCGAAGAAAATTTCGAAGAAATAAACTCATTGTTTTTAATGAGTAAAGTTAAGAAATTTAGATCAGTTAAAGGGCCATTCTAATGTGAAATACACTGAAGTAGCTCTTCACCAGTATCAACAAATTCCAACATTGATAGAAAGCTCTTTAGCAGAGTAGCACTTATAATGTGGAGAAATGTGGAAATTGTAAGGAGGAAGTGTAAATATTTGACAAGTTTTCTCTTAATCTTACTTCTTTCGTTCATTGAACTGTGGCCATACTGGGGCATCACCTCAATGGTTTTAGTGAATCAAATTGACTTTGGTTCCTAATTTTAAATTTGGTACTTATTTTATCATCTTCCTTTTGCTAAACAGCTAAACAATGAAGTTGTAAACAAATACACAGGAATGCACACAACAAGCTTCTACACTTTCCATCTACCAAATTCACTCACAATGTAGTAGTTGACTTGTGACCATAATGGAAGACACTTGTCTAAGGTACCATGTTGTGGGACTGAACCTAAAACCATGTAATTGTGAAGCAAACTTCTTAATCACACAGCCATGCCTTCAAATTGTTACAAATGTAGAAAAGTAGGATATTTTGCAAACTTTTGCCAATTGAAGTTTTGTCATAATGTTAATGAGGTTTTAAGTGATGCTGATTCTACTAATTCATCATCATCATCATCATCATCATCGTTTAACGTCCACTTTCCATGCTAGTATGGGTTGGGCGATTTGACTAAGGACTGGTGAACCAGATGGCTACACCAGGCTCCAAACTGATTTGGCAGAGTTTCTACAGCTTGATTCCCTTCCTAACGCCAACCACTCCAAGAGTGTAGTGGGTGCTTTTATGTGCCACTGGCACGAAGGCCAGTCAGGCAGTACTGGCAACGGCCACACTCAAAATGGTGTATTTTATGTGCCACCTGCACAGGAGCCAGTCCAGCGGCACTGGCAATGATCTCGCTCGAATGTCTTTACACGTGCTACCGGCACAAGTGCCAAGGAGGCGACGCTGGGCACAGGTGCCATCACGATTTCGCTTTTGCTTGCCCCAACAGGTCTTCGCAAGCCAAGTTCCGTGTCCATTGAAGGAGACGACGTTGGCATGGGTGCCAGTCGTCGAATTTAGTTCGATTTCAATTGCACTTGCCTCAACAGGTCTTCGCAAACAGAGTTTAGTGTCCAATGAAGGAAGGTATGCATAAGTGGGCTGGCTACACCCCTGACAGAGGCCTTGGATTTAGGTCTCACTTGGTTTGCTGGGTCTTCTCACGCACAGCATATTTCCAAAGGTCTTGGTCAGAAGTCATCGCCTTGGTGAGGCCCAATGTTCGAAGGTTGCCTCACCACCTAATCCCAGGTCTTCCTGGGCCTACCTCTTCCACAGGTTCCCTCAACTGCTAGGGTGTGGCACTGTTTCACACAGCTATCCTCATCCATTCTTGCCACATGACCATTCCAGCGCAATCGTCTCTCTTGCACACCACAACTGAAGCTTCTTAGGTTCAACTTTTCTCTCAAGGTACTTACACTCTGTCGAGTATGTACACTGACATTACATATCCATCGGCGCATACTGGCTTTATTCCTTGCAAGCTTATGCATGTCCTCAGCAGTCACGGCCCATGTTTCACTACCATGAAGCATGGCTGTTCATACACATGCATCATACAGTCTGCCTTTTACTCTGAATGAGAGGCCCCTTATCACCAGCAGAAGTAAGAGCTCTCTGAACTTTGCTCAGGCTATTCTTATTCTAGCAGCTACACTTTCAGCGCGCCCTCCCCCACTACTAACTTGGTCACCTAGATAGCAGAGGCTATCAACTTAGTCTAGTTTTTCTCCTTGAAATGTGGCCAAAGTTCTTCTCTGCACATTTTCAGTGTTTATTGTTCCTGAACATCTGCCACATACAAAAACTAACTTCCTAGTTAACCTTCCTTTGATATTGCTGCTCCTCTTATGTATCCATAGCTTGCACTGGGTACATCTTACAGAGTTTCTACCTATGCCTTTTCTACAGATCGAGGAGGGCCATCCACCGGAAGGGGTTTGTGTTTTGTCTACCTTCCTACTTATTAGGACTTTGGTTTTAGCTAGGTTGACTCTAAGGCACTTTGATTCTAG
>NC_068985.1:64823607-64840934 GCF_001194135.2 Octopus bimaculoides
ACTTTGGTTTTAGCTAGGTTGACTCTAAGGCACTTTGATTCTAGTCCTTGCTTCCACACCTGAAACTTCTCCTCTAATTCTGATAGTAACTCAGCAATTCTACCCAGAATTCTTGACTGTACTCGTCGCCAACCCTCACCTTACTGACAGCGTCTCTGTACATGGCTCGCACAGCTCTCACTAACCATTCTTCTATCCCTAGTTTCCTCATTGACCACCAGATAAGGGATCGGGGGACCCTGCCAAAAGCTTTCTCCATGTCAACGAAAGCCAGGTACAGAGGTTTATCTTTGGCTAGGTATTTCTCCTGAAGCTGTCTTACCAGAAATATAGCATCAGTGGTGCTTTTCCCTGGCATGAACCCAAACTGCATCTCATCTACACTAACTCTTTCTCTAATTAGTTGAGCTATGGCCCTCTCCGTGACTTTCATTACCTGATCTAACAATTTAATACCTCTAATTATTTATATCTAAAGCGTCACCTTTACCTTTGTAGCAGCTGACTATGGTGCTGCTACACCAGTCATTGAGTATGACTCCTTCATGTATCACCTGATTAACAATACAGATGACTAGGCTATAGCCGACACTGCCAGATATTTTGAGCATCTCTGCAGTGATTCCTGATGGGCCGGGGGCTTTCCCTGTCTTCATACTCTTAATAGCTTTATCTACTATGGTACTGTCAACTCGAATCGCTGGTCCCTCTGTTGGGTCGACATTCGGCAGACTCTCTTCCTCCCATTCATTCTCTTTATTGAGCAACCTTTCGTAGTGGCGTCTCCAAACCTCTTTCTTTTAGCCTCGTTTAGTGCAAGCATACCATCATCCATGCGAACACATTTCTCTCCCATGACATCACGATTCTCTCTTACACACTGTCTTGCAACACAAAATACCTCAAGTCTTTGGTCCTCACAGCGCAGAACATTGGCAAATTTTTTCTTATCTGCTTCCCCTCTGGCTAAATAAACCTGTCTCCTAGCTTCCTTTCTGGTAGTCTGATACAATTCCCTGCTACCACCGTTCTTCCAGTCCTTGCAAGCCTGTTTCTTTTGTCTCAATAGCCCTGTCAACAACATTGTTCCACCACCACATTATTTTGGGTCAAGAGGGGACTTTACACCATCCACAGATCTGATCAGTGGCCCTCAGCAGGTTGTCCCATAGAAATGTCCAGTTGCCTTCTATATCGTGTGAAGCTACATCCCCTTCTATTTCGTCAAAGGCTTCGAGTAATAAGTCACTAAATCTCTGTCCATTTGCAGGATCTTTGAGATTCCAGACCCTTCTCCGCCAAGCTGGTTGTCTTCTGGGCAACCACTTAGCCCTGATCCTGAAGTCACTAACTACTATGTGGTGGGGTACATTCTTCGCCTGGGAAGGTTTTGGCATTTATAAGCAGCCATCTTTCCCTTTTTCTGGCGAGGATGTAGTCAATTTGGCGAGTGTGTCTGCCAGAATGGTAGGTGACTAGGTGACTGGCAGGTTTCCTGAAGTTAGTATTGCAAACCATAAGGTCATTTGCATCACAGAACTCCATCAGCCTGGTTCCCTCCTCATTGCGGGAACCAAAACCATAGCCTCCATGTACACCATAGAAGCCCCTTGAATGTTGTCCTACATGACCATTAAAGTCACCAGCCACAAAGAGAAGGTCCCTGTCATTCATTGACGAGGTAGTCTGCAGGAGGGCGTCATAAAATCAGTCTTTCTGTCCATCGGGTAGCCTGGGCTTGAGGGGCATAGGCCAAGATAATGGTTGCTAACCCCTAATTGTCGTAAACAAATGCTAAAAATAAATAACAATTGTGTAGATAACTCAAGATTTCACAAAAGCAATAGAAATTTTGATTTAAAAGTGAATGCTAGGGTGTCATGAGCAGTAATCATATTTTCAATTGCTTCATTTCACGATATATAAAGATTTTTCTACATAGTGATGAATGTTGATATATTGGAGGTTAGCTGGTGTAGTATTCATGTTTTGCTGACAGCCAGGTTGTCAAAAGAAAATCAGCTAAAATTATTTGCATAGCAAGTTCTGGTGGTCTTTTGGTGATAGTATCTGTTAGATTTAGTCTAAGAATTTTATTTGCGGTCATGCTTTATCACTATGATTCTATCTATTACTTTCAAGTGTTTTTACTTGTCAATTGCACCTTGTTTCCCAGTATCAGCTTGCTGTTTCCTGACTGCTGACCCAATCAAGTTTGTTTCTGTGTTCCTCCAACTCTGATCCATTACCTGTAGTTTGCTAATTTTTTAATTAGCATAATCAAAGCTTGACTGAAAACAACTTTTGATTTGTTAGAAATTCTGCTGCCATCAGTCAAAGAGTACAATGTATAGTTGTTGAGCATTGCTGGTTACACTTTTCTTGATGTTGTCACATCCACAAGTTGTTGTGTCCAGGTTCCAAAAATTCCTACAAAACGATAAGATTTTTGCTGACATGCCAAAATCCTGGTTACAACACTGTTGGGAAACCAAAAGTTCCAAGTTTGAATTGCAGTATAGATCTGCTACAGCCCTTTCACTTTGGGATTGACCATAAAAGATATAATTAAGAACAGTTCAGATGAGCTTGAAAAGGTTAATGGTTTTCAAGCTTGTATTGACTTGTCACGATACAAACTATTGTGTGATTAATTCAATAAGACATATTCCATTTCATTTAGATAATGAAGTTAATGATAAGTTGCAAAGATTAGAAATGATAGGTGTTATATCATCAGATTACTCTCTTGTCAGGTCCCTCTGAAAAAAAAGAGATGAGTCTCTTTATAAGAGCACTGATTACAAGCCACATTTAAATTCACATATTAATTTTTCATGCTATCAATTGATATGATTTTTTGTGGCATGACACAACATTTTTCTCAACACTTGATTCACAGCAAACATATCAGCAAATATGGTTAGCTAAATATCCAGTGTATTTGTGTTATTAATACAACCAATAATCAGTACTTGATGAACAGATTTCAAATGGGTTTTCAGAACTGTATGGAAGCTGTAATAAAAGGGATCAAAGGAGTCAGAGTATATCCTCATCTGTGCTACCACTGAATCAAAGTTAAGGAGCAGAGAGAATGTAGTTGTTGCTACATTAACTAAGGCAAAATTCTCAGTCAATAAAGAAAAGTCATTCTCCTAAAGAACAAGTCTGATTTCTCTGGGCTTGAATATATGTGAAAAGGGGATTACTCTTGAAAAATATACAGGCTCTGAAATCAAAATAAAGGGAATGGTCTTTTAGAATTCTTATCATTCGTCTTACCGAAGCATAAATTTTATAGCTATTTTCAGTATGCTCACACTCATACTGTGAATGTATCAAAACTTGCAATAACTAGAGTTATCTCAGGAAGGATGGCCTTAGCTTTTACAAGTTACACCTTTCCCCAGTCACAATGGAATTAATCAAATGATGACAGGTAGGCTTATGGAGTAGTATTGTGTGTATATAGATTGCAACACTTTCTCTTAGGAAAGCAATCATTAAGGATCTAGATATGTTTCAACAAGCTTCACCAAATATACCTAAATGGCTTAATTCTTTCATAACATTATTTCAACATTAATCATATTATTAGAAAGAATATTTCAGATTTTGGTGCACTTTCATGTTTGACACATAACAGCAATAAGAATTGTCATATAATTTTCTTAGCTTCATCTTTGAAGAAATATACTAATCATTGAAAACATTCTCAAACAATTGAATACTTATAGATTTAAAAAAAAAAAAAACAGGAAGAAAGACTAATGCCGTAAAGTATTCCAACAATATTTGGAATCACTTTCAAATTTGCGGCTTTCATTTGCTAAAGAGGAATCTTTTAATCTGTGAGAACAGTTTGATGAACATCTTATAGAGCCACAGTATTAGCTAGAATACATGGCACTTATATGAGTAGTCGGTAAATGATTAAAAAAGTACAACTCTGTTTGGTGGTCAGGTGTGGTTCCATCGGAAAAACTTTTTAAATTCTCTGATAATTATCAAAAGTTAAGACTGCATCTAATAAAAGTTAATGATACATTGTCAGTTTGTGGACCTTGGAAGTGTGTTCAAATGGATTGAGCATATGTTCTGAATATTGGCAACATTTCAATCATTGTTTATTTATACTCAACATAAATTGAAACATTTTGTGTACCCACATCATACAACTGCAGTAGTGCAGAGCAAGTTGATTGAAGTCTGCTCTTTTCTGTCAAATTAGGATAAGGGCATCATATCTGAGGAAAGATCACCATGTAACAGAGTAGCTTATGCAGTAAATATTGTTCACTGTTCTTCATAGCTTTTGCTATTTTATGTACAAGATGTCAGTGAGAAAATTATTCAATAAGAAATGTAGAATTTGTTTATTTTAATAAATTTTACATTGTTTATGATATTAATTTTTGTACATTGTTATTCTTAAGATCTTTCTTATCACCCTTTTTGTACAGTAGGATCGTATTTGACTCCTTCCATTACGAAGGTATTGATTCTTCCTCTAGGTAGTGGTTGAAGCATAAAGCAAGGATTTTCCATAGCTGCTCTCCATCATCCTGCAGCATTTCAGATGTTATACCATCCTTGCCCGGTACTTTTCCTTTGTTCATCAGCTTGAGGGCTCTCTTGATTTCACTGATCAGAATAGATGGTACTTTCTCTCCTTCACTTTCCATCAAAGACATCCAATGTCTTTGATTTAAAAAAAAAAAATGTTTATTTAACATTCAGAAACAATTGCAAGAAAGAAATATTTACAATTCTTTCCAATCTGCAGATGCATTCACATATACACCCTCTCACATGCATACACACACATGTTCTAGATGATTACTGATCAATAATACATTTGATTTATGAGAACATCTCTTAAAGCTCAATCAGTATCTATACAGACTGATTTGAAGTGTATGTTGAACATTAATTCATCTATTTGTTATATTTTCATAGCTTGAACAACTAATAATTGGTGTAAGTATGATTTACTTCTTAATGCAATATTTCTGTGTTTAATTCTATAATTTTTATTTTCATTTATTTTCTCTTTACATTATTTTTTTTTTGTTGATATTTATAATTAATAAAGCTCTTTCACTAACTTTCTGTTTACATTTTTCTCTCACTAACTACCTCTTTGTCTTTCTTGTGCCAGCTTTCTCATAGCTGGTTTCTGAAGATAATTACATACAATTTTAGTAGCTGCAGCACTCATATTCCAAGAAGTTTGTATGGCTGGTTAAAAAGTAAATTTTGCAATCATGTAGTTCTGGATTCAATCCTCACTCCACATCACCTTGGGAAAGTATCTGCTATTGTAGCTTCAGCTTGGCCAATGCCTTGTGAGTGAAATTCCATTGATGGAAACTGTGCTGAGGACACACACGTATGCACACACGTACACATACACGTACACACATGCGTGCGCATGCGCACACACACACACACACAGTTGTCCCTCAGTCCACATTATACTCACTCCACACATTTTTGGGGACTGAAGTTTTGTTTTTTCTCTTTATGTATAGAGAAGCACAACTTTTTCATTTCTGTCTTGTTTTTTCATATTTTCTCTTCATTTTACTTTTGTTTCATTTTTTTGATTTTGAAGTAAACTACTCTAAAGTTAGCATCATTATTTTGTTTTTATAGTTTTAAATATTTTAAAGATTAAACCAGAATTTCAAATGTCACCTAAGTCAATTTCTCTAGAAAGGCTATTATATTAAATCAAATTCAAAATGGAAAAGTGATAACAGAAACTATGAGACATTTCAACATAAATGAAGCATTTGTTTCAACAGTTAAAAGATTTGAACAGAAATTCGAAGACAGTATATTTCCTGGAACTTTAGTAACTTTTATATTAGAGACTGTGTGTGTTTATATCAGAGAGACTGTGTGTATGAGAGAAAAAGAGTGGGGGGAGAGAGAGAACATTGAAAATAACAAATGAAATAAACAGGAACTGAAAAAATTGTATAAATAAAAGCTCGTTAAAAACTATTAGCATTCTTTGGGTTGAACCTCCAGAAATGCCAACATAAACTGCTGGTTTTTGTTAATTTCTGTAAAAATTTTTATCCATTTTCTTTTGTTTTAAAGTGAAAGAGAGGAGAAAATGAAAGATGTAATGTATGCATGTGTATTTATGTATGTACATATACATGACAACACACCAATTCACACATTCTCTCTCTCACTCACACACAAACATACATACATAAATGTATACAAATGTACATACAAAAACACACATGTGCGTGTGTGACTGACTACAAATACATAGAGCTGTACACGGCGCACGAAAAGTAAATAAGTAAAAATTGTTATGGAAATGAATGAAGTGTGCGAGTCCAAGCAAAAGGATGTCAAACTATCTTGTACCGAATATTTGAATTTGTGAACTTGAAATACCCAATAATAAAAGGAAGTTCAGAAAGTAAATTTGCATGTAAACTTCAATTTATAAAAAATCTCACTTGCTTAGTAAACATTTCTTTCAATAATTTATTGTAGTTGTAATATATCTGTAATTTAAAGGGCAGTGAGCTGGCAGAAACGTTAGTACGCTGGGCAAAATGCTTAGGGGTATTTCACCTGTCTTTACGCTCTGAGTGCAAATTCCGCTGAGGTCAACTTTGCCTTTCATCCTTTCGGGGTTGATAAATTAAGTACCAGTTGCGTACTGGGGTCGATCTAATAGACTACCTCCTCCCCAAAAATTTTGGGCCTTGTGCCTAGAGTAAAAACAAATATATCTGTAATTTAAAGAAATTTCAAGGTAACCCTAGCATGTTTAGCATGCTAGAAATAACAGTGATCACATTGTTATTATTGTAAGGTTTATAGTGTTCTAGACAGCCATACCAACAAAATCATTTCTACATTAAAAAAAAAAATTATACTGGTATACTGTGTCATGGAAGCTTCAAAGTTATGCAGCTATTTTGTCCAATAGCATTCATTCATTCAATAAAAAATTTTTTTACATTACATATATAGAATAAACTGCATTTTGCAAATAGCGAACTGAAACTTGAAATGAATGTAAATGAAATTATCGTTAATGAAAGTAGAGGTGTGAGAGATTGTTGCAAATTAAAAATGGAAAATTTCTCCTGCAATAAATTAATATCATCATCATCATCGTTTAACATCTGCTTTGCATGCTGGGCCAGTCAAGCGGTACTGGCAACGGCCACGCTCAAATGGTGTTTTTTACGTGCCACCTGCACAGGAGCCAGTCCAGCGGCACTGGCAATAACCTCGCTCGAATATTTTTTCACGTGTCACTGGCACAAGTACCAGTAAGGCGAAGCTGGTAATATCACGCTTGAATGGTGCTTTTTATGTGCCACCTGCACAGAAGCCAGTCAGCTGCTCAGGCAATGATCATGCTTGGATGGTGCTCTTAGCGCTCCACTAGCACGGATGCCAGTCATGCGGTACTGTCATCGAATTTGATTTCAATTTCGATTTCACTTGCCTCAACAGGTCTTCACAAGCAGAGTTTAGTGTCCAATGAAGGAAAGGTACACATAAGTGGGCTGGTTACACCTTTGGCATAGGCCACGGGTTATGGTCTCACTTGGCTTTCCAAGTCTTCTCAAGCATAGCATATTTCCAAAGGTCTCGGTCACTAGTCATTGCCTCGTTGAGGCCTAATATTCAAAGGTCGTGTTTCACCACATCCCAGGTCTTCCGGTCTACCTCTTCCACAGGTACACTCAACTGCCAGTGTGGCACTTTTTCACACAGCTATCTTCATCCATTCTCACCACATGATCATACCAGCGCAGTTGTCTCTCTTGCACACCACAAGTGATGCTCCTTAGGTCTAACTTTTCTCTCAAGGTACTTACACTCTGTCCAGTATGCACACTGACATTACACATCCAGCGGAACATATTGGCTTCATTCCTTGCAAGCTTACGCATGTCCTTAGCAGTCACGGCCCATGTTTCACTGCCATGTAGCATGGCTGTTCGTACACATGTCTACCTTTTACTCTGAGCGAGAGGCCCTTTGTCACCAGAAGAGGTAAGAGCTCTCTGAACTTTGCCCAGACTATTCTTATTTTAGCAGCTACACTTTCAGAGCACCCACTTGGTCACCTAGGTAACGGAAGCTATCAACTACTTCTAATTTTTCTCCCTGGAATGTGGCAAAAGTTGTTCTCTGCACATTTTCAGTGTTTATTAAATATTCTGCACAGTGAATGCAATGAATATTTAAATTAGAGAAAAACTTCTTGTTCAAATATTCAATAAACTTCAGAAATTGAAATTACAGGAAATTTCTTGGAACATGAATTTATAAAAAAATTTCCAGACAGTCAAGCCTTTAATGCTTTCTTTCAGTAACTGATGTTTTGCAAACAACTTGCACATGCGAGAGCTACCAGTTGAAAGCTCCACATACCTGAAGCCAGCAAGTGTATGGGGTCATCAGGAGAGAATGCATGCCGTTTTGGGGCCTACCTTTCTACATACCTAATTAATAAGCAGCTTTCTCCATTATATTATAGATAGTGGAAACAGCTCTATCATTTTATATTGAAAAAATGTATTCCACCAGTACCTATTTAATTTAATATACACACATACGTGTGTGTGTGTATACACACACATACATATATAGACATAATCATCATCATCATCTAATGTCTGTTTTCCATGCTGGCATGGATTATACAGTTTGACAAGGAACTGACAAGCCAAAGAGCTGCACCAGGCTCTAGTTGCCTGTTTTGGCATGGTTTCTATGGTTGGATGCTCTTCTTAATGTCAAGGGTGTGGGTGCTTTTTATGTGGCACCAGCACAGGAGCTTTTTTATGTGATGCCAGCATGGGCACTTTTTACATGGCACCAGCACCTGCAGGGTCACTAAGTAGCTTGCAAGACAAAGACTTCTCAGCTGAGGGAGAGAGACAAATGGTTGTGTGTCAGGTGAGAGGTTGGAGGGACAGGGATAGCTGTCTTGCTACAGAGATACTTGGCTACTCCAGTAGGACAAAGAAGGAGAGGAAGATGGGAGAGCATTAGAGAGAAAGATAAAGACAGAGATATGGGTAGGCTCTGAAAGAGAGAGAACCTACCCATAGGTAACAGTGGGGGGAGTATAAGTAGTACAGAGGGGATAGAGATGTTCCATAAGAGTGTGAGGGGAGAGTGGGAGATAGCAAGTGATGGTGAAAGGAATTGGAGTGGCTGAGAGGTGGATATGGTAGATATGTAAAGGCATAGAAAGTTTGCAAATAGGCACATGAGGGAAAGTGGAACATCCTGCAGTAGGGGAGGAGGGGGAATACATATGCATACATACGTACATATATCTGTGGTGCCGGCATGGCACTATGGTTAAGAAGTTTGCTTCCCAACCACATGATTTCAGGTTCAATCATGCTTTATGGTACCTTGAGCAAGTGTCTTCAACTATATCCATGGACTAACCAAAGCCTTGTGAGAGGATTTGATAGACAGAAACTGAAAAAAGACTCTCATGTGCATGTATGTGTGTGTGTGTGTATTCTTCTCTTGACATTGTGTCGCTATCATGCAAACAGGATCATTCAATTCCAATGAATAAATATTACCTTGTTTGGAAATAGATGAAGATTGACAACAAGAAGGGCATCAGCTGCCTAAGGAGGGCTCACCTTGAATGTAAGGTAATATCTATTTTACCATCTGATCAAGCCAATTCACCAATATGAATACAATTTTCTGTTGTTACCTCCACTTCTGGAGGTAATATATTGGCCATCATGCTATGTACAGTGTTGCAATTTACAATGTTAAGAAATTAAAAAATGAAATGACATGAACTGTATGAATTCTATAAACATTTTTCATGTCCCTCAAATTCCCAGTAATGGACTGTTTCTACATATAAATTTTTTGTCTTGTTCCTCTTGTTTATATATATTTTTCATTTTGCATGCTTTTTTGTGTTGTGTTTCTAATGTTCATTCATGCACATGCTCATGACTGGCATCCATGCTAATGGAGCGCTAAGAGCACCATCCGAGCATGATCGTTGCTTGAGCAGCTGACTGGCTTCCATGCCGGTGGCACGTAAAAAGCACTGTTCGAGTGTGATCATTACCAGCGTTGCCTTACTGGCACTTGTACCAGTAGCACGTGAAAAAATATTCAAGTGAGGTCATTGCCAGTGCTGCTGGACTAGCTCCTGTGCAGGTGGCACATAAAAAACACCATTTGAGCATGGCCGTTGCCAGTACCGCCTGACTGGCCTTCATACCGGTGGCACGTAAAAGCACTCACTATACTCTCGGAGTGGTTGGCCTTAGGAAGAGCATCCAGCTGTAGAAACTCTGCCAGATCAGATTGGAGCCTGGTGCAGCCATCTGGTTTGCCAGTCCTCAGTCAAATCGTCCAACCCATCCCAGCATGGAAAGCGGACGTTAAATGAACAATGATGATGATGATGACATGCTGCTTTTCATGCATACACTAACACAAAAATTACTTGTTCTATGCCTTTTTATGCATTCTATTTTGTATGCAATTCATCTGCACATTTCAAATGCACACTTGCAGATGTAACTACAGCTGAAATTTGTTTTGTTGACCATAAATGTTTGTCCTACAGACTACATATTGATCACGTCATAGTATACTTATAACCTTGCAACATAATTATGTTCAACATCTCATTCATAAACCACATTTGATTTTTTTTCCTGTTATTTACTTGTACATGCACTCTACCCCATCCATCATATATACAAATCACATTGTTATCTTACTTTACAGTAGTTTATGCATGAATGTTTTCTTTTTCTTGGAGATCTCAACTTTTTCTGCATTTTTGCTTTTAGCTTGAACAACATTGCAACAAACATGCATGCATACATTCAGTTACATTCATGCATCCTAGTATGTGTCCCTCTTCAATTCGTTTCCAGTTCTGTGTCAACTCTAACCTGTTGGATCCTGCACTTAATGTCAGTTCACACTGCAGTTTTACTTTTAATTTGTGATTGAATTTGCTTCACAGCTTAACTTGAATTATAGTAGGCAGTGTTAACTGCCTACTCTATTCTCCTGGCATTTTCAAAAAAGAACACAGACTATGCTTTCGGTGCTCTTGCTTTCAGCCATTTCTCCTCTATATATGACTTCATTCAGGTCATAATTTGTATAGAGGAAATTTACTCAGCGCAACACATTCAACATGTCTTTTTCAGTTTGTCATACTTGATTTACTTGCAGCACTTACTCATGACCACAGTACTTGACCCACTTGGCCTCTGCTCTTCCTTCAAGGCACCTACCAGTGTGTACATGCACATCTCGAGAAAACTTTCTGTTACATTATGGATTGAGGATATGTGGCTTTAATTTTTCTCAGTTCCTTGCAATGCAAATTGGCAGTTGCACTATATTCAGACCCACCTGAATATTATACTGTATTATATTCAGAATCACTTGAATATCACACGCATACTTATTTGCAATCTGGTACTTCACTGTTCAAACTTACTCAAATACATACACATTCCTGTACAATTTGCTGTGTCCTTCAGGATCCTGTTTTCTGGATGCATGATCCTACTGTATGGTTAATTATCTCAAGATACAATTAAATTTTCACTTGATGTTGATGAATAGCATGCATGTTTTCACACACTATTAGTGTCATGGAGATAATTTTAAAAAATTAGGATTTGCTGAGAAATCCATTGGGCATTGTTATATCCTACCATCTACCCCAATATAAAGTAACAAGGAGCTGTTGCCAGCCTTTCTACAGACTATTAACCATTTTCCAGTTGCAACTTCTGGAGAGAAATTGCTTACCTGGGATCTTTGTCTTAGAAGAGGGTTTAAGCGAGTCTTCATTACTAATGCACCAACACCTATTCTTGGAGCTGATCTTTTGTATCATTTCGATGTTCGAGTGAATGTTAATCACCACAGACTTGTTGATTTCACCACTAGTCTAAATGTTTAAGACTTTAGCATTAGGTTTTTTTCTCCCTCACTTCTGACTTCTTGGCCTCTTCTTGTCCAAGCAAATATGATGCTATTTTGTGCAAGTACCCCAACATCTCTTGCCCTCATTTCAAAACCTGTTCTGAAACTCATTCTGTAATTCACCAAATTATTACTGAAAAACCTCCATTAGTTTCTCATCCCTAACAACTTGCTTCTGGTAGTGCTTAGATTGCCAAAGCAGAGTTCAAGAACATGCTGGAACTGAGCAAGGTTCATTCATCTAGCAGCAATTAGTCGTCTCAACTACAGATGTTCCCCCAAAATCTCCTGATGACTGGTGGCCTTATGGCAACTATTGAGATCTTAGCATATGTATGTGACCTAACAAGTACCTCATGCCTCATGTACAGGACTTTTCTTCTGCTCTGCATGGAGCTAAAGTATTTTCAAAAATTGATCTCATTCATGGTTATAATCAATACCCGCTGAGCCCAATGGTATTTCTAAACTGGTTATTACAACAGCTTTTGGTCTCTTTCTGAACTTTTCAGATGCTATTTGGTTTACACAATTCTTCAAGCTTCCAGCATTTTATCAAAAATGTAGTTCAAAGATTACTGTTCATCTATGCATAAACTTATGATCTGCTCATTCCAGTGCAAACAAAAATGAATATTAGAAGCATCTTCAGTTACTTTTTATCATCTTTCTCAATATGATCACATCAACACCAGGCTTTTCTGGTGTTTCCTTTTTAGATTTCCTGGGACATCATATTGACAGAAAAAAACATTTGTCCTCTTAACAATAAGGTCAAATCTTAGAGATTTCCCTGCTCTTACTTCATTGAGAAAACTAAGAGATTTTCTTGGCTTGATGAATTTCAATTGACTTACTCTGTTCATTTTTTTTTTTTGTGGAACTCCTTCAAATCCTCATGGATATCTTATGCAATCATACATACTAGAGCCAGTTCATTATTCTCGATGCTGCAGTCTTCTGTCTTTCTTCAAATCAAGAGCTTCTTAGCTTACTTTATTCTGTTGGTTTGTCCTAATCCTGATGTACCACCATGTTTGTTATCTGATGCTGGTGCTGGTGACATCCTTCAGCAAAACATTATGTGAATGGGGCAGTTAGCTTCTCTGTTTTCTAAGTACCTTTTACCAGCTGAAATAAAGTACAATCATTTTGACTGAAAGCTACTTGCAGCATACCTCTGTGTTGAACATTTCCAGCACATGCTAAAAAAGTTCTATTTTCTCCATCTACACTGATCATAAACTTTTCACATATGCTTTGAATTACAAGCCTGACTGCCACTCACCTAGGGAAGTTTGTCACCTCAGCTTCATATCCCAATTTACATCACATTAAAGATTTCAACAGTTTTACTGATACCCTTTCTTATATTCATGTAAGTACACTGTACACGCTTGTTTCCATCAATCTCCAGGAGTTAGCTGCTGATCAAGAGTAAAATAATGAGCTCTTTAAACTTCGAAATTATTCTTCTTCTTTAACTTACAAACTTCTTCCTCTTTCGTCTTCTTTGGGTCATATTTAGTGTGACATTTCCATGGGTCGCAAACATTCCAGAAACACTTTGGTGCCAATCCACCCTGATGCTGATAAGAGCCCATTTTGTGTACACTTTTATCAACAAAGACATTAGGGAATGGGTCAGGAATTGCATTCATTGTCAGACGGCAAAAATTTATCGTATTAAAACACCTTTGGGCACTTTCTTAACACGAGATACTTATTTTCAGCATGTGCATATTGACATTGTAGGGCCATTGACTTGTTTTCAAAAACTGTATGCCTCTTTTGACCAACATGAACCAATTTTCATGCTGGCCTGAAGGCATCTCTCTCTCAGACACCACAGTGTCTAAAGTACTTGTTTTACATTGCATTTTGCATTTTGACATGCATGCCAATATCACAACAAATAGAGGACATAGGTTGGTGAGAGTGAGCAGGGCATTTACAGAGATGCAGTCAGCAAAGAAAAGGTTTGTAATGAGTTGAGTAAAAGTTCTAGAGTGCAAGCAGTTCTCTACCTTTAAGAGGGCATTTTACAATATCGTATTTATGATTTACAACAGTACAAAAATATTCTTTCAAAACTTCATAATACTAACTCCTGAGTGAAAACAGACCCTGGTGCCACAATAGTTTTACATTAGCTCTACTTCTGTGTTTATTAATACTAGATATTTTTGTGAAAAACACTTAGTAAAAAGGAAAGTGAAATGAGGATACTAACAGCTCACATTTTATTGGTGACATTGCCTTATGACTTAATCATTTATAAATGAAGAATTGGCACAATAAACAACATGATTTTGATCATTTTATTTTGATCCTGTGCTAATAGTGAAGATATAAGAGGACATAGAAAATATAGAATTAGCATAGCAGCTGTAATATTACAGTAAATGCATTAATACTACATATTTTTAACAAATATAGACAACAAAAACAATCACTATTGCTACACGTAAAGGACAAGCTCAATATAGATGTCACCCAGGAGGTGATAGCTGGGAGACTGGTTATCAGCCTGGCAGACATATCAACCCAGAGCCTGGTGGCAATGCCGGTGAAATGCCCAGCAACTACAGAGAGGTTTGGGGAGGTAGGCAGACATAAACTGTCATGCTCCCTCTCACAACCATGAGCAAATTTGTTTTTTTTTTCAATGATTAAGTTAGGTTGTTTGGATGTGTGTGGAATGGGGTCGAAATGGAAACAGGCTTGTTTCCTGAAAGACCTCATAACACAGAATAGATGTGGCTATTGTAACCAAGTCCAAGTTGAGTGGACCTCAAGCATTCTCACCTCTTCTGAGTGGCTACGAGAAATTTATTTCTCCTAGCTGAGGAGGAGGTGCAGGCGTGGCAGTCCTTATCAGGAAGAACTTGAACTTACAGGTAAGTACTGTCTTTCTGGATCCAGAAGGTAGGCTGGTTGTCCTGGATGTGACTCATGCGAGTAAGCAGTCCTTCAGGTTGGTAGCTGTCTATGCTCCTAAGGAGTGTAGGCAGTCTGGTTTTTACCGGGACCTGGAGCACTTTCTAGTGACGTCTAAATCGTTAGTTTTGGTAGGGGACTTCAACATGATCCTCAATGCACGGGTCAATAGTATGGGCTCTACTGATAGGAAAAGGAATCCTTGCCTCAAGGGTCTATTGGAGAGCTATAATCTAGTAGACTGTTACCGACTGGATGAGCCAAGCGTTCCACGGTGGACATGGAGTAACAATGACAGCTCACGCAGATCGTACCTAGATAGGGTATTTGTTAAGGAAGGAGAAAAGAATAGTGTTAGTTGTCCACAATTTTGTATTGTGCCTTACATGGATCACAAACTTGTGTTGTGTGAGGTACATATAGATAAATGTCATAGACAGGGACCAGGGTATTGGAAAATGAACAAGTCTATTTTGACTTGTGAAGCTTTCCGTACCTGGATTAAGGTGTTAGTTCAGAGGGCATTATGTGGCACCATCATTAACAACAGATGGTGGCACGTCCTCAAAAGAGCCATCTGTTTGGAGTCCATTAGATTTAGCATGTAGCTAAGTTTAGATGGGACTAGAATAGAGGGCGATTTAGTTAAGAACTTAGATGAGGCAATGGAATCTGGCTCTGCATCCAGTGTGTTGGCAATGAGAACAGTCTTGTACCATCACCTCAACACCAAGTATGAAGGTTGCAGAGTCAGAGCTAAGCTACGTGCAGGGAAACGAGAAGGTATTAATGTTGCCGGATGGGCAAGTCGTGAGGAGAGTTAGAGAGGTAAAAAGTCCTCTATAAAGTCTTTAATGGATGAGCAGGGGCACAAGATCTATGGACAGGAGGAGATGCAGAAAGTCTTTCACCAGCATTTCGCTCGGTTGTTCTGGAAGAGTGGTCTACTTGGGTGGGGGGAGACCTTAAAGGACTTCCTAGCTGGTGGGCTGTGACTCTCGGCACATGAAGCTGGATTCTGTGAAGGACTGATCACTTTCGCAGAGGTAAGAGACGTGTTGGCTGAGTGCGCTAGGGCTAGATGGTCTGCCCTATGAGTTTTATCATTGTATGCCGGACTTGTTTGTGGATATACTGGCAGGTGTCGATACAAACTGGCAACAGAATGGGAGGATTCCCAGTTCTGTGAGCCGGGGAGTTGTGACGCTGGTCCAGAAAGACCTGAGCAAGGGGTATAGTATCTGTAATTATAGACCTATAACTCTACTTAATGTAGAGTTAAAGATTTTGGCCAAAGTGTTAGCAAAAAAGTTGATGGCAGGAACCGTTAAAGATAATCTTTACCTTCTCCACTACACCTTAGACAGGGTTGGGAAATTAGTCAGCAAAGGAAGGGCATTGGTCCATTTAGACCAAAGGAAAGTGTTCGATAGGGTAGACCATCGGTTCCTTGGGGGTGGTCCTCAAAGTGGCTGGGCTGGGCCCTGGCTTTCGTGGGTGGATCTCCGCTATGCACAGCGGCATCAAGTCCACAGTCCAAATAAACGGTTACCTAATGGAGCCGTTTTCAATCAAGCATTCAGTTTGTCAAGGGTGTCCCTTGTCTCCGCTTCTGTACGTTTTGGCTCTTCAGCCATTGCTGCAGAAGTTGGAAAAGTTAGGGGGCAACCCTAATGAAATCGGGTGCGGTAAGTCTGTTTCTGTTTATGCGGATGACGTCGCCTTCATCATGTCCAACGAAGCACACCTACCTCGTGTAGAAGTTGCTCTCCGAGGATATGAAGCGGTGGCAAGGGCAAAACTTAACAAGGACAAGTCCATCGGTTTGCGCCTCAGCACCTTGAGGAACAAGCCGATATCATCCAGTATCGTTGGACGCTGGACAGATGGTCCTGTTAAGTTGCTTGGAGTTTAGTTTGGCTCAAACCATCAGACGGAGAAGAATTGGAGCGAGGTAGTGGACAAGGTGGAGGCCATAGTACGGAAGTGGTACAGGTGTTTATAGCATCTGTAATCACCTACCACCTATCCATTGTGCCTTGCCCCGATTTGTGGCTAAACAAGTTGGAAGGGCTCCTTTTCCACTTTTTGTGAAAGGGAAGAAAGCCACTTGTGCGGCGCTCCGTTTGCTGTCAGGAACCGTTAAAGAATGGGCTGGGAATGCCCTGGCTAAGGATGCGCAGACATGCATTGAGGCTGAGACCTCTCTGGCGCCACCTGGCGGGTGATAATGTGTGGAGTCCGCTGGCGAAGGAATTCTTCTCGCGACAGGCCCCTTTGAAGAGATTTAAACCCCGTTTCATAAAAAGACGGAATCTGACTTTATGGCAGGAGTGCCGACAGGCACTCTGGCTGATGCACAAGACGGGCAA
>NC_068985.1:64840944-64866390 GCF_001194135.2 Octopus bimaculoides
CTGGCTAAGGATGCGCAGACATGCATTGAGGCTGAGACCTCTCTGGCGCCACCTGGCGGGTGATAATGTGTGGAGTCCGCTGGCGAAGGAATTCTTCTCGCGACAGGCCCCTTTGAAGAGATTTAAACCCCGTTTCATAAAAAGACGGAATCTGACTTTATGGCAGGAGTGCCGACAGGCACTCTGGCTGATGCACAAGACGGGCAAAGCTGACAGCCAGAATACCATCTCGGTGTTCTATAGAGGGCTGGTAGAGGCAAAAAATGATGACGTCCTAGGAGGGGCTCTGGGGTTCGATGAGAACCAACTTGCCAACCTGTTCAAAAAAACTTTCAGGCCAGGGTACTTGGACAAATTCCAAAAATCCCTGACCTGGCAGTGCTACAGGAATGCATTAGCTGTTCACGATAAGTTATCAAGGCATGGTTTGTCAGTGCCACCGACATGTCCAAGAATTGGGTTGGACGATGAAACTGTTCAGCATGCTTTTGTACAATGTCGGGAGCTATCTAGTGTGATAAGTTACGTTGAACATGTGTTGTTGCATCTGGGATGAGTACAGCTGTCAGCTGGATCTATAATAAAAATGGTACTGGCAACTGGACTCTCAGAGGAAGGTGAGTAAAAACATACAGTTTTTACTGTATGTTTGCAGTACTGAAAGAGTGTGTTTGGAGGACTAGAATAGATGGTTCTGTTACAAGGTCCTTCATCTCTGGCCCCAAGTTTGCTATCCTACTTCAGATACCATCTGAAGAGCAAGATGGGGTTGGAGAGGAAGACCCTGCCACCAAGTGAATACAAGAAACGATGGAAGGATGTGATGAGAAAGGTGGGTGTCAGTAACCCAACTCAATCATCGATAAAAGGAAAAGCTAGTTGCTGGGCATTATAGGCTGTTGGGTTCGATTTTTTTTAACCTTTTATTCTTTTTCTTTGTTTTGTTGTTGTTTGCTTTCTGTTTAAAAAAAAAATGTTCTCATTTAAATGCAAAAGTAAGCCAAATTATTCAGTTAATTTATATCATAATTAAATTTTTAAAAGTTTCATTCAAACTCTCATAACATTTCTGTATATTGTTTGTCCTGTATTGTCTCATTCTATGTTTGATCATAATGATGATCATAAAGATTTTACCTCTAGCCGAATCATCTAGCTTAATCATCAATGAAAGGAAAGTTAGTTGCTGGGCCTTATAGGCTGCTGGGTTCTGTTTTTTGGAATTTTTATTCTTTTTCTTTCTTTGTTTTTATTAAAAAAAATAAAAATTCTCTTTAAAGGCAAAAGTAATCATATTAATTAAATTATATCACAATTAAATTTTAAACATAATATTCAAACTCATTTAATGTTTTTGTATTTGTTTGCCCTGTAATGTCCTTTCTATGTTTTGATCATTATGATTGTAATAAAGAACTTACCTCTAACCGAATCATGCAGCTTAATCATTGATGAAAGGAAAGTTAGTTGCTGGGCCTTATAGGCTGCCGGGTTCTGTTTTTTTTTTTTGAACTTTTATTTTTTCTTTCTTTCTTTCTTTTTTTTAAAAAAAGTTCTCTTTAAAGGCAAAAGTAATCAATTCATTTAAATTATATCACAATTAAATTTTTAAACGTAATATTCGAACTCATTTAACATTTTTGTATTTGTTTGTCCTGTAATGTCCTTTCTATGTTTTGATCATTATGATTGTAATAAAGAATTGACCTCTAGCTGAACATTTTTTCTTCTGTGACACATCATTTTTTTTCATTTTGCTACCCAACGTTATGTGAGTTTGTTTCTGTCTGTTTCTTGTATATTTGTGTTATTGTTATTACTTTACATGAATTTCAACTGTTGTCTCTTGGCAAACAGTAATTTTCGCCCTATGGGGCAGAAAATTTCTGATAATTTTTATAATTTTTGTGAACTGTTATTGTTAACCTTTACGGGTTATTTTCTGAGAATTTTTCTTATTATTTGTGACAAGTTTCAACATGGAATTTGACCTTGCATCAAAAAAGGATTTTCCCGAGATGGGAGAAAGAAATTCAAGTGTAAATCAACAGGATAGTTTTTCAGCCACCATGGGCAAAAACGTTACAGAGCTTGAAGTAGCAATGGACAAACTATTCAAGTTTAGAAATTTAATTAAAAAAGGTGGAGAGGAGACCAAGTTGGTGCTGCCCCTTGAGACAGTATAAGCCATAAAGGAAAAAACAGTTGTGTACAAGGTTTACAACATTAAAGAAAAGAGGATAATGGAGGTAAAAAATGAAGCAGTGGAAAAGTGCATAGTGCCGACCTGGAACAAAGTTCGCTATGTTAGCCGAGGAGTAAGAAGTGCAACAATTGACGCACATTTTGAGTCAGCTAGCATAGCCAAGGAGGTGTCTACGCAGACGTTGAAGAACAAGGAGATAATGCCGACTTACTTGGATCGCAGGACCGCAAAGGTGACAGTAGAGGAAATCCCGATAGGGTATGAAGTAATGTGAGTAGTGGCTGCAGTAGTGTACGACGTGGAGGAGAAAATTACAATTCTGCAAATGAGGAAAAAGGAACCGGTTAACTGGAGAGGACAATCTTTAGAAATGGTCATTCAAGTGGACAATGCAACACTTGAAAATTTGCCTGATAGGGTGTTTGTAGGGAAGGGGCATACAATTTGTGTGTCGGTAGAGGGATGTAGGCCCAGATGCTTTAAGTGTGGGCAGAAGGGCCATGTTCGCTCGATGTGTACAAAGAAAAAAGAAAACAAAGCCCCTCCTCAAAACACAGAGAAAGAGGAAGGACGAGCTGCAATACCAACAAAAGGAAACAATGAAAAAACCAAATGAAAGAAAATACACAAGAGGAAACAGAAGAGATGGAGTTTACACAGGTAACTCACAAAAGGAAGAACTCACCACCCCAAACAAAAAAAAATAACTACAGACGAATAACACAAAAAATTCCCCAGTCCCACCCCGCTGGCACTACTTTAGTTGGACAACATTTTGCCAAACCCCTCCCACCAAACTTAAAAGGTTTTGCAAAAACTGACAAAATTATCTCTTTTAACATGAAAGATGAGAAGGTTTTACATTACATAAAAGTACAACCAAAGATAAAACTTTTTAGAAAAACGGCAGACAGTGGGTCTGACGTTTGCTATGCGAAAGTCAGAGAGGATGAATGGAAGGAGAAACTCCTTCAAGGATGTATAAAGGACAACGCAATGAAAGATGTTACCCAAGAGGTGATAGCGAGTAAACCAATTATTAGCCTGGCAGCCACACCAACCTGGTAAAATGCCCAGCAGCTACAGGGAGTGTCGGGGAAGCAGGCAGACAAAAACTGTCATGCTCCCTTTCTCAACCGTAAGTAAAATATTTTACTTTCATCGATGATTAAGTTAGGCTGTGTGAATGTGCATGGAATGGGGTCGAAATGGAAACAGGCTTGTTTCCTGCATGACCTCAGGACACATGAAATAGATATGGCTGTTGCAACCAAGTCCAAGATGAGTGGACCTCAAGAATTCTCGCCTCTTCTGAATGGTTATGAGAAATTTATTTCTCCTAGCTGGGGAAGAGGAGCGGGCGTGGCAGTCCTTATCAGGAAGAGCTTGGACTTACAAGTAAGTACTGTCTTTCTGGACCCAGAAAGTAGGCTGGTCATCCTGGATGTGACCCTCGTGAGTAAGAAGTCATTCAGGCTGGTAACCGTCTATGCTCCTAATGAGCGTCAACAGTCGGGTTTTTTTTTGAGACTTGGAGCACTTTCTAGTGACATCAGAAACAGTAGTTCTGGTAGGGGATTTTAACACTATCTTCAATGTGTGGGTGGATAGTGTTGGCTCAACTGATAGGAAATGGAATCCTAGCCTCAAGAGTCTACTAGACAGTTTTAATCTAGTAAACCATTACTGACTGGATGAGCCAAGCGTTCCACAGTGGACGTGGAGTAACAACGACGGCTCATGCAGATCGTACCTAGATAGGGCATTCGTTAGGGAAAGAGATAAGAATACCTTTAGTCGTCCACAGTTTTGTATTGTGCCTTACATGGCTCACAAACTTGTGACATGTGAAGTACATGTAGATAAATGTCATAGACAGGGACCCAGGTACTGGAAGATGAACAAGTCTATTTTGACGTGTGAAGCCTTTCGTACTCGGCTTAAGGTGTTAGTTCAGAGGGCATTATGTGGCACCATCATTAATAATAGATGGTGACATGCCCTCAAAAGAGCCATCCATTTTGAGTCCATTAGATTTAGCAAGTAGCTAAGTTTAGATAGGACCAGAACAGAGGGCGATTTAGTTAAGAACTTAGATGAGGTGATGGAATCTGGCTCTGCATCTAAAGTGCAGGCGGCGAGAACAGTCTTGTAGCATCACCTGAACTCCTAGCACGAAGGTTGCAGAGTTAGAGCTAAGCTACATGCAAGGAAACACGAAGGTATTAATGTTGCCGGATGGGCACATCGTGTGCAGAGTCAGAGAGGTAAAATCGCCTCTATAAAGTCTTTAACAGACAAACAGGGGCACAAGATCTATGGACAGGAGGAGATGCAGAAAGTCTTTCACCAGCATTTTGCCCGGTTGTTCAGGGAGGGCGGCTCACTTGGGCATGGGGAGGCCTTAAAGGACTTCCTAGCTGGTGGACCACGACTCTCGGCACATGAGGCAGAGTGCTGTGAAGGACCGATCACTCCCACGGAGGTTAAAGAGGTGTTGGCCGAGTATGCCGGGGAAAAGTCGCCGGGGCTGGATGGTCTGCCCTATGAGTTTTATAGTTGTATGCTGGACTTGTTTGGGGATATACTGGCAGGCATCTATACAAACTGGCAGCAGAATGGGAGGATTCCCAGTTCTGTGAGCCAGGAAGTGGTGACACTGGTCCAGAAAGACCCGAGCAAGGGGGATAATGTTAGCAATTACAGGCCCATAACTCTACTTAATGTAGAGTTAAAGATTTTGGCCAAGGTGTTAGCGAATAGGTTGATGGCTGTCATGGAGAAACTTGTAGGGAAGACAGACATGTGCGATCCCAGTCAGCCCGATCCAGGATAATCTTCACCTTATCCGCTACACCTTAGATAGGGTTGGGAAATTAGCCAGCAAAGGTGGGGCAATGGTCCATTTAGACCAAAGTAAAGCATTTGATAGGGTAGACCATTGGTACCTGGTAGTGGTCCTCGTGGGTGGATCTCCGCTATGTACAGCGGCATCAAGTCCACAGTCCAGATAAATGGTTACCTAATGGAGCTGTTTCCAATCAAGTGCTCAGTTTGTCAAGGGTGTCCCTTGTCTCCACTTCTGTACATGTTGGCTCTCGAGCCGTCACTAGAGAAGTTGGGAGGCAACCCTAATGAAATCAGATGCGGTAAGTCTGTTTCTGCTTATGCAGATGACATCACCTTCATCGTGTCCAATGAAGTGGTGGCTGGGGCAAAAGTTAACAAGGACAAGTCCATTGGCTTGTGCTTCGGCACCTGGAGGAGCAAGTCAATATCGTCCAGTGTCGTGGGGCACTGGACAGATGGTCCTGTTAAGTTGCTTGGAGTTTGGTTTGGCTCAAACTCTTAGACGGAGAAGAATTGGAGTGAAGTGGCAGACAAAGTAGAGGCCGTAGTACGGAAGGGCGGAGGTGGTACAGGTGTTTATTGCATCTGTAATCATCTACCACCTATCCATTGTGCCTTGCCCCGATTTGTGGCTAAACAAGTTGGAACGACTCCTTTTCCACTTTTTGTGGAAGGGAGGAAAGCCACTTGTGCGGCGCTCTATTTGCTGCCAGGAACCATTAAAGGGCGGGCTGGGAATGCCTTGGCTAATGATGCAAAGACATATGTTGAGGCTGAGACATCTCTTGCACCACCTGGAAAGGGATAAGGTGTGGAGTCCTCTGGCAGAGGAAATCTTCTCACGACCAGCCTCTATGGAGAGATTTAAACCCAGTTTCATAAAAAGACGGAATCTGACCTTATGGCAGGAGTGCTGACAAGCATTGTGGCTGATCCACAAGATGGGCAAGGCCGGCAGCTGGAATACCACCTCGATTTTCTATAGAGAGCTGGTAGAGGCAAAAAAATGATGACATCCTAAGAGGATGTCATCTATAATAAAGATGGTACTGCCAACTGGACTCTCAAAGGAAGGTGAGGTTTGTTTTTTATTGTACGGTGGCAGTATTGAAAGAGCGTGTATGGAGCATGTATGGAGAACTAGAATAGAAGGTTTCATGACAGTGTCCATCATCTCTGGCCCAGGTTTGTTAACCTACTTCAGATACCACCTGAAGAGCAAGATGTGGTTGGAGAGGAAGACCCTGCCGTAGAGAGAGTATGAGAAATGTTGGAAGGATGTGGTGAGAAAAGTGGGTGTCAGTAACCCAGCTTAATCATCAATGAAAGGAAAAAGATAGTTGCTGAGCCTTACAGGCTGCTGGTTATGAAGTTTGAACTTGTTTCTTTTACTTTATTTTTTTTTTTTAAAAACAGGGTAATGGAAAATCAAGTTAACTATATAAATTATATCTAAATTTTTAAGGTTCATTCGAACTCATCATGACATTTTTGTAATCGTTTTGTCCTGTAATGTCCCATCTGTGTACTGATTGTATAATCACAATAAAGAATCCACCTCTAGTTGAACAATTATTCTGTGCTGATGAAGGAAAATAACCTGGAAATCACAATACACAGATTTTGTTTTGATCTGAGTGTGGATGCTAGATTCCCTTGTTTGAAAATATAAGGACATAGATTGTGTTGTATAGCCAGCTGGAGGCAATGTCTCTTGGGGCTAAATTACAGCAACATTCATCCTAAACCAGGACTGCCATATTATGTTGACAAGCATAATACTCCTGGAGTAGATTTGATGAAGCATTGTGTGATATTTCTCCTGGGAGGAGGTGAGTATCAGGATGTCATCAACATATCTGGAGGTGAAGAGGTGATTGACACACGCCAAAGATTCAGCAATGTTAACAAGCATATAGAATTTGAAATTGAATACCTGGATGAATCTGGAATGCTCTCTCTCCTTGATTTTAGATCAAGATCACAGAAGAGGATTCTATTTATACTAACTTTTACAGGAAAGCTGCCAGTAAGAGCTTTTTTTACACATGAATCAGTCTTATCCACCAGAGCCAAAGCTGCATATGTGTGAAATGAAATCACACCCATAAGTGACAGATATAGTGATACAACTGATAAAGCTTCCAAACTGACAAAGTTTCTTAAGGAACCAAATGGTTCTTTAAGAACTTAATACATAAGGCTATCCAGCATCTTTAACCAAATGACTACATCTATAAAACACAAAAGTGAGTAAACCACATAAGAGGGCCCATAATCCCAAGTCTAACATATGCTTCCTTAAACTACACTATTTTGATGACAGAACTACTACTACTATACAATGTGATCTGCAAGAATGGACTCAACATACAGAAGTGACACCATCTTTAGCCAGATGACTGCATCTATAAAACATGAAAGTGAGTAAACCACATAAGAGGGCCTACAATCCCAAGTCTGATATGTGCTTCCTTAAACTGCCCTATTTTGATGACAGAACCACTACTGCTGTACATTGTGATCTGCATGGAGGGACTCAACATAGAGAGATGCACACTGGTCCATCTCTGAGAAAATTTCTGTCAAGGAATAATGCCACAGATAGCATTGTGGGATGCACACTATCCAATTCCTCCATCAGCAACTTCAAAATGTGCTTGAGGACTTGTGTGGTATATGAGGTTGTCTGCAGTAAATGTGGGAGATCATGCATTGGGTGCACTACCAGGAAATTGCACATTCACATAAAAGGAGATATGCACACAGACACTTCAATCAAAAAACACCTAAAGAAGTGCCAGATCCAAGATTTCAAAGTAGCCATTAGGGCCTGTAATTAAGTGGTGAAGCCTATACCTATTAGAAGTAACTATTATAGATCCCAGTTTGGGAGTGGTTGAGTATGAAATTTCAATGGAGTATTTATTAAAAATAAGAGCACTTCCCTGAACTCTCTTGAGGTCAATACAGGGATGATGCTCTTCTTGGAGCCATGACAACATCAAGATCATCTATTGAGCATTTCCTGAAAGCTCTCCACTAGTTCTTCAAAAACTATAATTTTCAAAATCTTATCTTGTGATGATTCTTGTACCATTCACTTGAACTTTCATTGTTTTCTTTTTGTTTATTCTTTTCTTATTTCTTTTTGTTTATTCTTTTCTTATTTCTTTTTTTTTTTGCATGGAGTAATTTATAATAATAGGCAGAAGATCAGAACCATTGATGTATTGCCTTTGATTCTATTTAAAATGAGACTGATCATTGTTTTATAATTCCTAAAACAATTGAAGTAAAAAATCATTTGTTTATTAATACCAATAAGAGCATTTCTGAAAATATGATATTAGGTAAAACTATTAATTTAAGTTATTTTTTGATTATAAATTAAGAAATTAAAAATACATGAGTGATAACTCAGTTTATATAATTTTCATACTTTCAGATCTACATGGATCCAAAAGATTTAAGCGTAAGTAAATTTAACTATGATGGAATTTTATAGTTGTTTAATTTACTTTTGTATACTGTTAATTGATATTTAAGTGTAAGTAGATTTAAGGTATCAAATAGGCAGCCTTGTTAGAGTGATAACTAGAATGCTTTACAGTGTTTTGTACAATACTTCTCTTTATGCTTTGAGTTCAAATTCCACCAAGGTCAACATTACCTTTAATTCCTTCCACCAAACTACTACCAAGTTGGTTAGTGGAATTATATGAGTACCAGATGAAACACCTTTTAGTATCTGCTTCAGCTTTTTGATTTTTTAGTTCAAATTTTCCACCTTACTCTCATAGTAAGGGTACCATGAAGTGCCAACATCAAGTCCATTGTGAAAGAAGAGACTGCTTTATGAAAACCCAACAAACTCACAAAATTAATGTGGCATAATTTCATGAGCACTCTATGCATCAGGAGGTCGTAGTAGGATTTTCATATTAGTTGTTTTTCAGACAGAATATATGTTTATAAATGCTTTTTATTTCTTTTAAAATATTGATTTCACACAAAGACACAATGCCTCAGATTTTGAGGAATAGATATAATGGATTAGATGGAAACTAGATATATCTTTATTAAACATAAACAAAATTTTATATGTATCTTTATTATCTTTATTCATATCCCACATTATATTGGTACTCCTAGTTATTAATGCTTAGCCATCAAACTTGTATGATAATGTAAATTAAATTGCGCTACTTACAATCTTGTGTATATTTTCTATAATTAGCTTTAGGCTTCTTAACTTTGTTAGGAGTGAATGATCCCCAATGGGTTTTTAATGAAAAGGAAATTAGTTGGTTAATTCCTCATTCAAAGCTGCATAGAGCCCCATGGTTTAACTGAGATACTTTTCTCAGCGACACTAAATATATATTTATTAAATATATGGGCATGATTTTTTATATAAATTTATTCATAACATACTGTAGCAACACTTTAGTTTTAAAACTTTGTTATTCGATAAAAAGATGTTTATGCACGAATGTGTGTATGTGTGTATATTTTCATGTTATACATAGAAGTGATGTATGATAGAATTTTCAACTCAAGTAAAATAGAACAAACTACCCAAATCGTTGTTAGAGTATCCATGTAAATGGAGTCAAGACAGACTAGTTTGTACTGACATCAAGTCATATAAGTTATAATAATGAAGTCAAACCTAATAACAATACTTTGAAAGCATTTGATATTTACATTTAAGGTCTTTGCATAATATATAAAGGAAATATGTTTCAAAATATAAAACAACTGATGGAATTTGTTATATATATCATCATCATCATCATCATCATCATCATCATTGTTTAACGTCCGTCTTCCATGCATGCATGGGTAGGACAGTTGACAGGAGTCAGCCAGGTAGAAAACTACCCTAGGCTACTGTGTCTGTTTTGACAGGGTTTTTACGGCTGGACACCCTAACACCAACCACTCTGCAGAGTGGACTCAGTGCTTTTTACATGGCACTAGCACAGGTGAGGTTAAATTTGGTGTGAATTTTACAGCTGGATGCCTTTCCAAATGCCAACCACTTTACAGTGTGGACAGGATGCTTTTTACGTGACACTAGCACTGACAGGGTCACCAAGTAATTTGCAAGACAAATAATTATGAGAGGGGCAGGGGCATTTGAGGAGGGGAATTTGTGTCAAATGAAAGGTTAGAGTGTGACAGAGAAATAGAGAGGCAGAAATAGGTGTCTTGCTACAGAGGAGGTAGATGGTTACCCAGTGAGAGAGAGAGAGAGAGAGAGAGAAAGAAGAGGAAGAGAGAGGGGGGGAGAGAAAGGTACCAGAAAGAGGACTAACAGGTGTGCTAATGTAAAGGAGATACTTGGTTACCTAGTCAGAGGAAAAACAAAAGGAGAGAGAGTGATCAAGAATGAGGGCAGAAATAAGGTGTGCTGCTGTAGAGGAGATACATGGCTTCCCAGCCAGAAGGAAGAGCTAGGGAAGGAGAGAGAGGGAGAGTAGGAAACAGCAAAAGTGTAAGAGAGAGCAGGAAGGAGTTGGTGAAGTGCCAGGGTATACTTACATGTAACAAGGATCAGAGCATAGATGTGATGGTAATGTAAGGAAGAGAGAGATACAAAGGTGGTTAGGTATTGCCAAGGCACAAGTAGGGAGTGGGGATTGCAGTGACTGATGAAAACTTGGGTAGAAAAATGGGGTGGAGTGGGGGAAATAATGATACAGTGAGCAGGGCAGGAAAGGGCATTGGTAGACAAATCATAGTTTATGAAGAGGAAATGTGAGGAAGAGAAAGATGCAGTTAAGAAGAGATGTAGGTCAGTTTCTTTGTAGGGTGTGTGAAAAGATTGTTGTTGCATGTGGGTGGGTCTTCTCTAGGACCTCATATCACCAAACATCTCAGTCCATTGTCATTTTCCCTGCGAGCCTTAACATCCTGAGATCGGTCCTCACCACTTCATCCATGTCTTCCTGGGTCTCCCTCTTCCACAGTTACCATCCACTTTCAGTGATTGGCACTCCTTTATACATCTGTCTTTACTCATACACATCACATGTCCAAACTAACACATTCTCCTCTCCTGAATGCCACATTTAATCCCTTTTATGCCTATCTTTTCTCTCAATACAGCTGTGCTTCAACAGTCATGCACACTGATGCTGCAAATCGAATGGAGCATACTACCTTCATTCCTTTCCAGTCTATGCATGTCCTCTGCAGTCAGAGCCTATGTATCACAACCATGTTATACAGCCATTCTCACACAAGCATCATGCAATCTACCTTTCACTCTAAGAGAAAGTACTTTTGTTGCCAACAGAGATAGTAACTCTCTGAACTTCCTGCATATGCTTACAACCACTGAAAATTTTAGATCTAGAGTTCAGCAGTGAGTTATATATGGCACATGGCTTAGTGGTTAGAGCATTAATTCCTGGACCAGGCTGTGTGTTGTGTTCTTGACCAAGACACTTTATTTCATGTTGGTCCAGTTCACTCAGCTGTAGAAATGAGTTGCAATGTCACTGGTGTTAAACTGTATCAGCCTTTGCCTTTTCCTTGGGTAACATCAGTGGCATGGAGAGGGGAGGGTGGTATGCATGGGCGACTGCTGGTCTTCCATTAATATCTTTGCCTGGACTTGTGCCCTGGAGGGTAACTTTCTAGGTGCAATCCCATGGTAATTCATATAGTTGTATCACCATTTGTTATAACAATGCTTTTTACACTATAACCGTGTAGTAATAATAAAACATATAACAAAGCAGGGTAACAACAATGTTACAATCCAACAAACTCTCCATGAACTATTGTTTTTCTGTTCTAGGTTCAATCTCTTTCAGTGCTGGTACATCAAACATGTCGTAAAACACTTCCTTTGGAATTTCCTTCCTTTCTTCTGTATGTCTGATTTTTAATTAAGTGTCATTTTTGCTCCCATTATTGGCCATTTATTAAATACATCATGATTCCAATTCTTTTTATCACTACACCATACTACCAACTCTCTTCACTGTTCTTGTATACTTTGAAATGGACTGTCTCCAACATCAAAATGTTTAGTCGAATTTTTTGTATTTTCACTATGTTTTTTCCTTTGGCAACAATATATTGAAGATTGATTTAATCTTTCGAGCAAACATCAGCTTTGCAGGTGACTTACCTGAACTGCTATTCTGATTGGGCATTATTCTGTACACTCTTCAGAATTTAGTTAGCACTTTCCTAACTTGTTCTTTGATTTTTTTAGCTTGAAAGTATCTATGAATTGATCTGTTTGCCCCTTTGACCTCGGGCAGTAGGATGGGGTAAACATGCTTGATTGCATGCATTTTGCAGAATTTTTTGAACTCATATCCTGAAAATTTTGTTCCATTGTCCAATACTATGATGTCCAGAACACCGTATCAAACGAAAAGTTTGTGCAGGAACTTCATTGTTATCTTCACAGTAGGTTGACTGCACCTACCTACTTCTGGTTATCAATAGTGGTCAAGTAGTAGGTGCCATTCACTGGTCCAGCATAGTCTATATGTACCCTAGACCACAGACTATCCATCTCAAGTCATGATTGGTACTTTGCTTTGCTGCTAGCACACAATCTCTACATGACTTTACCAAATTTTCAATATCATGGTCCATTGTCAGCCAATACACACAACTCCTCATCAGAGCTTTCATTCTTGATGTCTCCGAGTGTCCACTATGAAATTCATGTATAATCTGTTTCTATAGTGCAGTTGGTATTACCATTCTTTGTATGTACATTAACACATCATCATAGAGTGAAAACTAATTTGCATTTGTGTTTCTCTTTTGTTTATTTTTCAAGGTTTCCTTCATTTTTATGATGTATTTGTCCTCTGCAGATTGACTTTATATCTTGTACAGTCACTGCCAACTCCTGAATGACATTACACATAATGTTTTTAATTTCCTTTTCTGATTGTAATATGGCTATCACTGTAGCTTCCAGCAGTTACACATTCTTTGGAATTAGCCTGCCTTGATAAAACAATCTGCATGGCCAGTTTTCTTAGAAGTAATGTATTCCATCTTAAAGTTATAATTTAACAATATTGTATCCAGCTTTGTAATTTGTTAGCTGAATGGGTAGGAATTCCTTTCTTTGACCCGAAAATTGATAGTAACGGTTGGTGATCTGTCTGAAGCCAAAAACTTCTACCATGGAGAAATCTGTGAGATTTCTTCATGGCAAAAATAATCGCTAGAGCTTCTTTCTCTACCTGACAGTAGTTTTTTTCTGCTGTAATCAGAGCACATGAGGCATGAACCACTGCCTTCAAATTGCTGTCTTTATATTTGTGTAGCAAAACTGCTCCTACGCCGTATTCAGAAGCGACAGAAGCCACAACAATCTCTGCTGCAAGATTGAAATGAGCCAGCGACAAAGCTGAAATTAATATCTTTTTAATATCCTGAAATGCCTTTTGAAAGTTATTTGACCAATTCAATTTGGCATCTTTCTTTAGCAAATTATTAAGTGGAGCTCTTAATTCATACATGTTTGGTATGTAATTTTGATAATAGTTCGCTAGGCCAAGAAAAGCTTGTAATGTTGCTATGTTAGTTGCATCTGCCCTCGACAGGTCAGGTTGTCTTCCATTTTTATCTATAATTTGTCCTAAATATTTAATTTTAGGCAAAATGAATTCACATTTCTCCTCACAGAATGTGAAACAGTAATCTCTTATTTTTTGAAAAACCCACTTAACATGTTCGATATGTTGATCATGAGATTCACTTTTAATACATCATTGCGGTACAGAATTGCAAATTAACTGTCTACCAACATTGCGTCCATAACCTGTTGAAATATTGCAGGTGCGACCTTCAGACCAAATGGCAATCTATTATATTTGTATAGTCTTCTGTGCATATTCACTGTCTACTTTAATTTGCAGATACACATCAGACAAATCCAGTTTCGAAAATGTTTTGCCACTATTTAATTTTGCAAAAATATCTTCCGGAGTTGTCAGTGGATAGTGGAATATTTTTAGACAGTCATTCAAACCAGTAGAAAAATCAACACGCACCCTGATTTTGTTATTTTTTTTAATACAACTAGTGTTGCCCACTTAGAATAATCTACTTTTTGAATAATTCCCATCTTCTCCAGTCTGTCTAATTCTTCCGCTACCTGCTTTATCACAACAAATGGTATCTTTCTATTTGGTTTGAATACAGGTACAACATTTTCCTTTATTTGAAAACTTTTGCTCTACAGATTTTTCACTGAAATGTTATATCACTTCACATTTCACCTACATAGTGTAGTTTTTCACCTGTCATGCCTTGTGCAAATTTTGATGTTTTTCTTAATGTAGGTTTCTCAATTCTTTTCCACGTGTCAGTATCAATAATCGAGATGTTACTACCAGTATCTAGTTGTAATTTAATGTTCACTTGATTTACTTTTGCATGTACAAATTTCCTCTTTTTGATGTCACTTCTACTTTATGTTGAGAAAACTCTAGAATATTTTATGTTTAACCTTCCTAACTTTGCTCTGCAATGTGCGCACTTGTGTCGTATTTTTTGGAAACTGTAACATTTCCACATTTTGAAAGAATACTCTTTGAAATGTAGGCCTCTACATCCATAGCATGAGTTTTATCCTAACATTTTTTGTTTATTCCTTCCTGGTCAACATGTCTGTACTTGTTAGAAATCCTTCTCTTCAATTTTTTTTTTGTGTGCGTATGCGAGTTTACCATTATTTGACACTCCTCTGCAACTGTCTGCAGGGTTAAACTCTGGTCCGCTTGTTCAAGTTTTGTGAGAATTCTTGCACGTATCTCTGCATCTTTGTTTGCTGTAAGCCCTTGTATAAAAATGAGGCACTTAAACATATCAGGAGTTAGTTCCCTCAGCTTAAACCTTTCACACATTCAGTTTATGGTCACAGCATACGTGACAAAGTCTTCATCCTCTCTTTTAACTAGATTCCAATACTCCCATCGAGTGTTAAATAGGGAACTCTTATCACTGAATAATTTTGAAAGTAGTTCAACTGTTTCCTGGTAGTATGAAATTACAATATTTTTCAAGTTCAACCAGCACTAATTTATATAATAATAGTCTTACTTTTTCATTGTCCATCCACTACTTGCAATCATCTCTGAAGATTTCTTCGGACCTTTTAAAGTACACTGCAAATGTTATACCCTCCTCTGGTTCATAACTGAATTCTCTTATAGAGTTTGATATGCTGTTTGGCAAAAATGAACTTATAGTGTTTCCAGATTTCTTAAGACATAGCTCCATTAACTGTTGTTGTTTTTCTTGTTGCTGAAGAAGTTGTTTCTGCAACTCCTGTTGCTGTTTTTGCAACTGTATTATAGAAGCTAATATTGCAATTGTATTATCGAAGGTCTTCCATCATTAAAAACACTGTATCACAAAAATTTATTAACTGACCTGCGTGAGCTTCAAATCCTCATCACCATTATTGTTGTATCGTTAATTGTTATGATGATACATTTTAACACTAACCATGTAGTAATAATAAAACATATAATGAAGCAGAGTAACAACAATGTAACAATCCAATAAGCTCTCTATGAACTATACACAAACCAACAAATGATATTCCAACAAACTATCAAAACAACACTTTACAACTTCCTGCAATTAATGCTTCCTTTCCCTGTTTGTCTCTCATTCAGACTGCTACTATTTAAGGTCATTTTGTCATGTCTATTCTCACAGGGGGTGTCATTACTATCACCACAACAGATACATATTTATATATAAATGCTACCATCATCATCATCATCATCATTTAAGGTCTTTTTTCCATACTGCAATGGTTTGACAGGTTCAGTTGAGCTGCAGAACTGCATCAAGCTCCACTATCGGCTTTGGTATGGTTTCTGTTACTTGATACCCTTCCTAATGCTAAATGCTTCATAGTGTGTACTGGGTGCTTTTTCATGCACTCGTGAGGTCACCCAGTAAGCTGCAAGACAATAAAATGAAAAGGATGGAAAAGAAAAAAGCCTCCTTAGCTAAGTGAGAATGTACTTAAGAAAGGAATAGGTGGCTTAAGGAAAGGGTGAGTCATTTCATAAAGTGTAAGAGGAGATTGACAGATGGTTAGTGATGAGTCTAGAGGTGGATGTAGTGAATGACAAATAAGGGTGGAAGTGGTTGATGGTAAATATCAGTATGGAGGGTGGGAGATGAGAGAAATAGAAGTGGCTCAGGAAAGCAAAGTCGACAAGCAATGGCTCAAGACATGTAGAGAGAAGCAGTATCATAAATCTGTGGATAGATCAGAAAGTAGGGAGCTGACATACAGGGCATGAGGTGGCTATAGTGAGTAGGACAACAAAGCCTGGGGACTTTGATGGCAGTGTTGAGAATGGTAGCAGGTTAGATGTATAGCAGAATATTAACAGATAAGGTATGGCAGACTGAAGATGTAGCACAGATGGGAGGGAGAGATAACTGAAGGCACAGAAAAATGGTGATTGGTAGAAAGTTGTATGGGAAAGGATGATAATGAAAATGAGGGATGGATTTTAAAAGAAGTGGTTTCAGGAAGTAACTGGTAGTGCAAAAGGGAAGATGAAATGTTCTATTAGAACAACTGAGTAGTGCCATAATTAGAGATGGAGGATGAGATATGGGAGAAGCCTAACATGGATAGATTGGGTTCAGTGCTAAGCAAGTACAGCATAATGCTTTCAGGACCTCACTTTTGCTGTGACAAATGGTTTTTCTCAAGTACAATGGACTGCTGATTATCTTGGTTCTTTGACATTTCCTCCATTAGGCTCAACATCTTGAGATCAGCTTTCACTACCTCTTCTCATGTTACTCTGGTCTTCTCTCTTCTATGAGTTCTATTCAATTTAAGTGATTAGCACTTCTTTATATAGTTGTCTTCTTCCATACACACCAAATGACCAAATCATCACAGTCTTCTCTCTTTTATGTTACATCTAATTCAACTTATATCTAATTTTTCTCTCAACATATTTGCACTTTGTCAATACATTAACATTGCACATTCTATGGAGCATATTAACTTCATTCTTCTCTGGTCTTTACATGTCATTTGCATTAAGGGCCCATATCTCACTGCCAGGTAGCATTGCTGTTCATACACATGCATCATACAATCTTCCTTTCATTCTGAGAGAGTTGCCAACAGAGGCAGTAATGGATTTCCTGTCTACACTTTTCTTGCATATCAAGCAAAGATTGATAGGAAGATTTATCTGTTTTCTTGTTTACTAGAACTTTGGTCATTGCTAAGTTAATTTTAAGTCCCTTTGAATCCAGGTTTTGCTTCAACAGCTTGAATTACTTTTCTAATTCTACAAGATTTTGGTATAACAAGGTCATCAGCATGTTATAGTTTCCAATGGCAGTCGTCTTGGATTCCTCTGTTATGGCCTGGAGAACTATGAAAAATAGGGGTCTAGGTGAGTTTGTCTAAAACAAATTGTCTAAAATACAATTGATCTAAATGCAATTTGTCTAAAACAGTATTAATCTAGAAACAATTTGTCTAAAACACAATCTGATGAAAAAATTAAAATTTTCTCTTTGATGAATTCGTATTTTCTATTCATAATTTATAATTAGCTGTTAACTATTTATAAAAAAAACATTAGGATTATTTTAATTCAAAATGCATAAAAAACAAAAGATAGTACTTATGGAAAGGACTTGTTAAATCTTAAAAGGAAAGGTTATGCGCTATACCACAAACGTAATCAATAATATTTTGTGTATCAAAATTTTGAACAAGACTTTATTTGTTTTGCAGTATCTTGATAGCGCTTCTTTGGAGGTTCTGGTTCCATTTCAGCAATATACTGCTCCATCTGAATCTTGCTTAGACTTTGTTCTTTTTGTAAAAGTTGATAAATTTCCAGATGTTGGAGTGATGAGACCCAACTTGGGTTTCTAATGCTCAATGCCATCCTTCGACAGTTATTTGTTTTGGGCAAATCATCAAGAACTCTTAAATACATATTCCACATATTTAGTGGGAAGCGAGGTGGGCATTGTGCATTCCTTCTGTTAGGCCTTCCAATTCACGTATCCTCAAAATAATTAATGGTTTCTTGTGCTTCATCAGGGAAGGTGTTGTTATCACATAATAACTCAAATGCTCTTGTTACTGTGCCTACTGGAACAAATGCTAATGCTGGTAGCATCCTCATCACTAAAGCAAAATTAGGCGTCTGTTTCATATTTTCGTTTTAAACCATTACTTTGAATTACACGAAAGATACATTAGCTGAAGTGAAAAAAGCAACCATTCTGTTCTGCACTAGGAAATTCTTTCAAAAGTGCTTTCATCATTGCTTTCTCAAAATCGATCGTTATTGACAGTGGTGCACATGATAGTTTAAGATTCTTTATCTTGTACAAAAAAGTTATATATGTTTCTTTTGTTTTGTCCAGCAATAACACAAACACAAACAGTAGTGAAACTTTCTCTTTTAATCCATGTAGGGCATGGAAATAACTGGTGAAATAACAAAGGGACTGTTTTAAATGTGTCAAGTACATAACAGTGACTACTTAGTGATAAACACTGTAAATTGCATCTTGTCCCAAATATCACAATATGCTTTTCAACTGGTCCTGAGTGATAAATCAGAAATTGATCACCTTTAAAAGATTTAGTAAGTTCAGGTGGGAAAATTATTTCACTTCAAGTTGATGGTCGGGCTGATCCAGTAAGGGTTTGTTACCTTATAGATCTTATTGTTCTTTTAATACTTTGCACGTTTGGTAGTTTGAAGGCAACAGGTTGATCACAATCATCAAGAACATTAGATACAACTGAATGGTTTGCATCTTGTGTTGACTTAGCCAGTTGACGTATTTTTGAAATGGCTTCTTTTGCTGCAATTTCAGTAGCATCCAATATATGATTGTGGACATTGGAAGATTTCACAATTTCATCCTTTGCAGTAATTATGTGAGCATGGCATTTTTTGGTGGGGGATATTTTTTGCACTTCCAATAAACACATTCACCATTTTCACCATTCTTATAGTATGCATGTCCATTATCAACCAACTTCTTACGACCTTTTTTTGATTCAGTAAATTCAGCAGACATCTTCAGTTATGGATCTTTTCACTATGAATAATTCCAAATAAGAAATTTTTCCTAGAGAACAACTAGTTTTTTTAGTAAACAACTATTTTTATTCCATGTAATAGTAAACAACTAGTTTTATTCTATATTATCGCAAACAACTATTTATACTTTATTGAGTATAAATGAGTAAACAACTGTTCCTTTCCACAAATTCATCAAAATAGAAACAATTTTTATTTTTTAGACAAATTGTTTCAGATTAATACTGTTTTAGACAAATTGCATTTAGATCAATTGTATTTTAGACGAATTGTTTTAGACAAACTTGCCAGATACTGAAAAATAGGTGGGGACTGAGTACCAAGCCCTGGTAAACTCTTGCTTGTACTCTAAAGTCATTACTGTACTTGTAGTTGACTTTCACCTAACTGACAGCACTCCTGTACATGGCTTGTATGGCTCTCACAAGCCATTTATCTCCTGGTAGCTTCCTCAGACCACCAGATCACAGAACAAGAGTTCCTGCTGAAGGCTTTCGCCAGGTTGACAGATACCAAGTACAATGGTTTACTTTTAGCTAAATACTTATGCATTGTTTTACTCAGAAAAGAACATCAGTAATACTTCTTCACACAAAACCAAACTGCATTTTATCAAGTTGATGGGCTATAACTCTATAACTTTCATGATCTGGTTCAGCAATTCAATGATACTGTAATTCTATCTAAAGTGTCTCCTTTACCCTTGTAACAGCAGACTATAATGCTTCTACATCAGGTATCATTGGGTGTAATACCTTCTGGTACTACCTGATTAACTATATGAGTGACTAGGCCATTTCCTACTCTACTAGTTATTTTAAGCATTTCAATGTTAGCTCCTGATGGACCAAGGGCTTTCTCTGCCTCTGTAGCTTTGATTGCTTTTTCATATAGTTGTCAACTTGAATGGCTGGTCCCTCTCTTGGATCCACTTTGCAAAGATCTTTCTTCCAAGCATCTTTCATTGCTGCACTTCCATGCCTCTTTCTTTTCAAAATTACCTTGCGTAAGTATACCATTATCCATCTGTACACTCTTCTTACCAACATCTTGACTCTCTCTGATGTAGTCTTGCAATCCAGGACACCTCAATGCCTCTGATTCTCATGCTTTACAGCATGAGAATCACCTATTTTCTGCTTCTCTATGTAAACCTATCATTAACTTCCTTTGTAGCTACCTGTTGCCACCATTTTCCCAGTCTTTCCAGGTCTCTTTGTTTCTATAGTTCTGTCAACTTCTCTGTTCCACCATCACATCACTCTTGACGTAGCTAGAACTTTACACCAACCATAAGTCTGTAACCTTCAGTAAGTTGCCCCACATGAACTTCAATTTGTCTTCTATACTATACATCTATATACTATATATCTTACCTCATCACTGTTCTCTTCTTATGTAGTAAATCTAATAATCCTTCAGTGATATTGAAATTTTTGTCAACTCCTCTGATAAAGACAGCACAGTAAGTAATACCTGTTAACCCTTACTTTCAACATGTGTGCTAGAAAATTTTTCAACATCTTGAGCAGTGGTGGCCAATTGAAATAATAATATAGATTAGTTCATTTGGAACTGTGCTTGTTGCTTGTTTGGTTTGTATTGATGATTTCTGTTGATTTATTAAATTCTCCCTTCCATGGTGTGTGAATAAAATCATTATTTGAGTAACTTCAAATCTGGTTGCCCCTAAACAATTAGTAAATTTGATTTCCATTGCTGTAGCTTGCTCCCTCCATGTTTCATGTTGGCTAAATACTTTTCGTACTATTCTCTTATTCCTTCCCACTCACTATGGCTTCTTGTGCCATTCTCTGCTGCTGTTACTGCTTTTGTCTTCAGCCCAGGGAGAAGGCACCCTTCCGTAATGTCCACTTCCGACTGTAGCATATCTATAAAATACCTGACACACATGCTCCCTCCCTGTTTTTTACACAACTCATTCCAACATAGCTGGTTCTCCAACACCCAGTTATGCATTGCTAAGCTAAGATATTCTCTCATTTTTCAATCTTTTCACTCATTCATTCGCTATTAATACTTTTAATGTGTACTATTTACTAATATTCTACTTCTGTATGCTAATTATTTAAATTGACTCTTCATTATATAATTTCCTTATCTCTCTCTCTCTCTCTCTCTCTCTCAGCCTTCATTTCTCCTTAATTCTTCATGTAATTTTCTAAATGAAATCTTTCCTTCACTCCTGTGTTCTCAAGTTGGCTACATATTTTTGTACCATCTCTCTAAATTAACCCTTGCTTGTTCGTGGTGTGCCCGCCCATCCCAGCCCTACCACCAATACCAGGTATCTCTCTTCTCTCACTGGAAACCCCCTCCCTTACTTGTGGTATCCTCTATCATACTGCATCTCCCTCTCCCTCTCTCACCCCTGATACAAATGCAACTAGTTTAGCTGCACACCTACTTAATTGGCTATCTTTCATTTTAACTCAAAATTTGTCAACAAATTACTCAGTAATTTCCATGAATGTATCGAACTGGAAAGAGAGAGCTAATGGGCTGTACATGCATGCTTATTCCTCTGTGTGTGTGTGTGCATGCATGCTTGTTCTTGTCTGTGTGCATGCTTGTCTTGTGTGTGTGTGTGTGTGTGTGTGTCCGCGTGTATGTGTGTGCTTGCTCTTGCGTGTGTTTCTGTACGTGTGTGTGAGGAGGCATGCTTTTTCCTCTCTTCTCTCACCAGAAACCTCCTCCTTTACTGGAGGTATCTCCTATCATACCTACAATTTTCCTCTCCCCCTCTCTCTCACCTGTGACAAATGCAACTAGTCTAGCTGCCCACCTACTTAATCTAACATTGACATATTGATATTTATATTCTCCTTATCTATCTTTATTTATTTATTTATTTATAACACCAGTAATGCTTAAATTTACGATTTTACGATGTCCATAATGTTTATACTTACAATGCTGCTAACACCCACTCCTACCCCCAGTAGGAGCAACAATCTTAACATGCTTGAATGTTTGAATGATAACAGGTCAAAAGCGAGAAAATGAAAACCTTCTTCTTCAGGCACTGAATAACATCTCCCCTCCCCATGCCTCCTCCCACATTCCTTTCCTAGTTTTTAGAGTTGGCACTGTCAATGTAGGCACACTGAAAGGTAGGTCTAGTGAGATTGTAGAGATGCTTGACTGGAGACGTGTTAATATGTGCTGCATACAAGAGGTAAGGTGGAGAGGAGCTTCAGCCAGGGTCCTCACAGGCACATAAGTATAAAATCTTCTGGGAAGGTAACAGTGATGGAGTAGGGAGTGTAGGCATACTCCTTGCAGAGAAATGGATGGATAAGGTAATAGAGGTAGTCAAGGTATGCGATAGAGTGCTTAAGCTCAGGCTAGTCCTGCAGAATAATATAGCTACAATTATCTCTGCCTACGCCCCACAAGCTGGCCTACCAAACGGTCAGAAGGACCACTTTTATGATACCCATCTACAGGCTACCTCAAATATGAGTGGCAATGACTTCCTCTTTGCAGCTGGAGATTTTAATGGACATATCGGACAGCAATCCGGCATCTTCCATGGTGTTCACGGGGGCCATGGAATTGGTTCCTGAAACGAAGAAGGAACTAGGCTACTGGAGTTCTGTGATGCATGCAACCTATTCATTTGCAACACTAACTTCAGGAAGCCAGACAGCCACCTGATAACCTATCAATCAAGCGATTCTGCTAACCAGATTGATTTCATCCTCACCAGACAGCGGGGTGCAAGGTTGCTCTTAAATACAGAGACCTTCCCTGGTGAAGAATGTACCCCACAGCATAGGCTAGTTATTAGTGACTTTAGACTCAAGGCCAGAAGGATGCCAAGAAGCAAACCAATCCAGAAAAGAATTATTTAGAAGCTTAAGAACCCTTCACATGGTCAGAGATTTAGGGACATCCTCGTTGAGAACATTGGTGAGAGGGAGGAGGAGCTACAAACTTCGGATATAGAGGGTAACTGGAAATTCCTATGGGAGTGCCAAAGACCAAATCTGTAGCTGGTGCAAAGTCCCTTCCAGACCTAGAGTAACATGGTGGTGGAATAATACTGTAGACAAGGACATTAAAGCAAAGAAACAGGCCTGGAAAACCTGTTGGGGTAGCAGGGAACTGTACCAGCTAGCCAGAAGGGAGGCTGGGCGACAGGTATACATAGCCAAGGGAGAAGCGGAAAAGAAGAAGCTTGCATCAGCAATGTGAGGACCAAAGAACTGAAGTATTTCGGATTGCAAGACAGTGTGTGAGAGAAAATTGTGATGTTGCAAGAGAGAAATGTGTCTGCCTGGATAATGGTCCTCCAGGAAATAACATAGGAATTCAAGACAGGTTGCCCCTGAGCACTCCTCTATGCTGATGACCTTGCTCTCATAGTGGAATCACTACCAGAACTAGAGAAGAAATTTCAGGTGTGAAGTAAGGTTTAGAATCAAAAGGCCTTAGAGTCCATGTTGCAAAAACCAAAGTCCTAGTAAGTAGGAAGGCAAACAAATCACAAACCCCTTCAGGTAGATGGCCCTGCTTGATCTGTAGAAAAGGTGCAGGTAGAAACTCCATAAGATGTACCCAGTGTAAGCTATGGACACATAAGAGGTGCAGCAACATCAAAGGAAGGTTAACTGGGATGATAGCTTTTGTGTGTGGCAGATGCACACGGGCAATAAACACCAAAGATGCTCAGAAAACAGGTTCCATCACATGTCTGGGGGAGAAACTAGAAGTAGTTGATAGCTTCCGCTACCTAGGTGACCAAGTCTGTAGTAGGGGTGGATGCTCGGAGAGCGTTGCCACTAGAATAAGAATAGCCTTGGCAAGGTTCAGAAAGCTCGTACCTCTACTGGTGACAAAGGGCTTCTTGCTCAGAGTGAGAGGTAAATTGTATGATGCATGTGTATGAACTGCCATGCTACACAGCAGTGAAATATGGGCTATGACTGCTGAAGACATGCGTAGGCTTAAAAGAAATGAAGCTAGTATGATTTGCCGGATGTGTAATGTCAGTGTGCACACACAACAGAGTGTAAGTGCCCTGAGAGAAATGTTGGACATAAGAAGTATCTGATGTGGTGTGCAAGAGAGGCAACTGCGCTGGTATGGTCATGTACTGCATATGGATGAGGAGAGCTGTGTAAAGAAGTGTCACTCCCTAAACAGTGGAAGGAACACGTGGAAGAAGGAGACCCAGGAAGACATAGGATGAGGTGGTGAAGCATGACCTTCGAGCATTGGGCCTCACAGGCAATGACAAAAGACTGAGACCTCTGGAGATATGCTGTGATTGAGAAGGCCCTGCAAGTAAAGTGAGATCACAGCCATAGCCTATACCAGTGTCACATAACCAGTCCATTTAAAAAGTACATTGAATTGTCAGGTAATACACAGTGCTTAAAGAAACCTATTGAGTCAAGTAAAATCAAAATCAAATCAAATCGCAATCAAATGGATATTGTTGTTGTGGCCGATGCCAGTGCTGCTTGACTGGCTCTCATGCTGGTGGCATGCAATAAGCACCATTCATGTGTGGGTCTTTGCCAGTGCCACCTGATTGGCTCCCTTGCTGGTGGCATGTAAAAAGCACCCACTACACTCTTGGAGTGGTTGCCATTAGGAAGGGCATCCAACTGTAGAAACTTTACCATATCAGATTGGCGCCTGGTATAGCCTCCTGGCTTGCCAGTCCCCAGTCAAACTGTCCAACCCATGCCAGTATAGAAAATAGATGTTAAACAATGATGATGATGATGATGAATCCAGCCGTCCTTTCACACAGAATTTTGTCTTTTCTGAACTAAAGACCCTGTAGTGACTATATAATGGAACTGTGATTATGTATATCAGAAAATATATATATAAGTCGAAACAATTTGTTGGCCTTTTATGGTTTTTATAATTATTTATATAATATTATGTTATGTTATATATTATATTCATAGTATTTAATGTAATATTGTAATATAAATAAATTATTGGATTGTCAATAGAATATCTCCATATTTAATTTATCCTTATATACTTATATATATATATACATATATATGTAGGTAAATGGATATCAATGTAAACAGATAGACATACAAATAGATACATAGGTAATATGAGCAGACAAGCACACACAAGGAGACAGAGGTACATACACACACACACACACACACACACACACACACACACACATGCAAACATGAATATGCAGAATACATACATACAAATGTACACACATGCATGCATACATATATATATATATATATA
>NC_068985.1:64870257-64870732 GCF_001194135.2 Octopus bimaculoides
TGGGTATGGGAGGAGGGAGAAAGTGAAGAGAAAGAGAGTAAGAGTATGGGGTGAAGAGAGTAGGAGTCGGAGCAGGAGAGGTGGGTGGTAGGAGGTAGGGCGGAGGGGGAGGGGAGTTGAGCCCATGTGGCACAAAGGAGCGAAGAGAGAAGATTAATCGCTGTTCATGGCACAAATGGGAGTCCGGATGGCCCCTGTGCAAGGACAATCCAAACATGGACAGGTGTTGCTGCAAGGAGTGACCGGCAGAGTGGAAATGGCGTGACACCGGGGTGTCATTGCAAACATTGATGTCTTGGAGGTGTTCCACGAATCGGTCGGCCAGGCGGCACCCTGTTTGTCCGATGTACAGAGAATGGCAGAGAGAGTAGGAGATGCAATAAATGATGTTGGTAGAAGTGCAGGTGAAGAAGTCGGTGATGCGATAGGGTCGATGATGGGTGCCGGTGAGGAAGGTGGTGTTGGAGAGGTAAGG
>NC_068985.1:64871013-64876208 GCF_001194135.2 Octopus bimaculoides
TAGAGTGTTAGGTGTGATGTACAGAATTAAATATTGAAAAAAAAGTCATCAGAATTTTGGAATAACTTCTTTAATTTATTTTATACATATATTAGCGCTTTCGTTCGTCTTTGGAACTTGTCAAATATAGTTCCCATGATTATCTATGACATCTTTCTATCTTTTCGTAAACTTTTTAATCCCATTAGTGAAAAATTCTTTTCATTTCAAAGAGACCTCTGAAAAGTTCAGTTGTTTGGAGAGTTAATCATTCAAATGATTCATTAAGCTATGGAACAAATGGTAATCTGAAGGAGCAAGGTCTGGGGAATAGGGTAAATGAGCAGTTTTCTCCCAACCAAGTTCCTTGATCTTCTGTGACATGATCTTTATAGTGTAGAGTCTTGCATTGTCCTGATGAAACACCACTCGCTTTTGATTCACTAAAGCAGGCCTTTTTTTTTCAAAGCAGCATTGAAATGCTCTAATTGCTGACAGTAATTTTGTGCATTGATTGTTGCATTAGTTGGTAGCAACTCAAAATGGATGACTCCTTTGCAATCCCATCAAACAGAGAGAAAAACCTTTGCATGGAGTTCACTTTCCTGTTGTGGCTGGGCCTTTTCTCCTTCACCAGGCTAATGTCTATAACCCTTAACATTTTGATAAAAAAAGACATTTTTCATCCCCAGTCACAAGTCTGTCCAGCAAGGGAGAGATAAGTTCATGAGAATGAAGAGAAGAACAGATGTCTATTCAGGATTTGCGGTTGGATTCAAATAAATCATGAGGCACCAATTTTTCAAGTTTTGGCACCTTTCCAAGCTGTTGAAGATGGCGGTGACTGGTCATATGGCTTAAATGAAGCTTGCTTGTCAAGTTCTGCCAAAAGGAGCTCGTCACAAACTCAACCGGATGTCCTGTACGGGCCTCATTTTCAAGGCTGAAATCTCCACTTCTGAATTTTACAAACCCATCTTCTGCAAGTTCTTTCATTCAGGCACTCTGCTCCATAAGCTTGGTAAATATTTTGAGTTACTCCAGCTGCATAGTTCCATTTTTTTATACTCATAAAGAATTATGTGCCTCAAATGCTCCTTAGACACTTCCATGTTTGAAGAGCTATAATTAGTGAAATTTTCAATTAGGTTATCCTGCAAAATAAAATTTAATTGGTTTAAATATGTTCAAATACATATAAATATTACTGGATGCCATTAGACATTCTAAAATACTGTTAAAGCGTTTACAATTGAAAATATAGAAGTCTAGACATTACTTATGGGATGACTGATATATATAAAGTTATTACCAGTTCAAATATGCTTGGGGCATATTTGCACCTGTAAGAAAGCTATTGACTGTGTTTCATCATGAAGAAAATTTTTCACTGACAAATGCTGTAAATAGACCAAAAATCAACTCACAGTGCCACCTGCCCAGACTGTGAGATGCAAGCATTTTGGAGTGGGTGTCTGCCCCTCAGTTACAGACACTGGACAGGGTATGCTGCAAGCTGATAAGTGAGATTGTCTCTCTTATGATATTCCTGTCATTGTACAATGACTGGTAGCCACTAATTGGTGGATTACTGCAAACAAATTACAGAGTGGAAGCACTAAGCAGTAGTGTATATAAATACAATGTTATTACCAGTCCAAATATACTTGGGGCATATCTAAGCCTGCAATAAAACCATTCAGTGTGTTTTGTCATGGAGATGATATATTTCTTGCTGTCAACAGATAATTTATAATCTATGATAAAGATTTAGTTTCATTTTGTTTAAAATGCTGACGACTTCTGAGCAAAACATCTCATTACAGTTCATCTGTATTTAGCATCCTTGATTATCACTCACTCTCACTTCATTATTTTAGTTTCTCTCATCTAGTGTGAATGATTCCTTACATTTTATTATATTATATGTATGATATGATATGAAAGCAGAATGAACTTTCACATACAAGAGACAAACAACAAATAAGTAGAGACACTGTTATAGCAAGAAAGTAGAAATGTTGTTCGATAATTCAGAGCACTATTTCATTAAGCATTATGAAACAAATGCAAGAACTAAACAGAGGGACACTCTCTTCTGTCAAATGACTTAGAAAGTCTAAATCTTATAAATTAGAACAAATTCAACAGTTCAAACACTGAAGTGTTTCTCCCCCAAAAGGTACATGTATGTATGTATGTGTGTATGTATGTGTGTGTGTGTGTATGTAGGTAGGTATGTATGTATGTATGTAGGTAGGTAGGTAGGTATGTATGTATGTATGTATGTATGTATGTATGTATGTGAGTGAGATACATACCTACACACACACACAAACAAAGACACATAGCATATTATATATATGCTGATGACAATATTATGAAGACATATTTACCTCTGCTACAAAATATAAATATTCCCATTTTTCTTGAAAACTCCAGTCCTCTTTGACATTATTGATATGTTCTATTTTTTTTATCTATGTGAGTGCTAAAAAAATACATCCTTTGTCTTTGAAATTACTGTTTATTTAACATTCTCTCAAACATTTTCTATGATTTTCTGTTTGTGTTATTGTTTGTTATCTCAAGTACACTCTCCATGCCAATATGAATTGTCAAATCTATCCCTTCTCATACTATGAAACAAAAATAAATTTCTCATGTTCTGTTGTGTGAGTTAGTTGTCTATCATCTCAGTCACACCTCAACCACAATAGGACTTTGAAACAAACTAATATAATCATATGCATGAGCCAGCATTTCAAAGTTCTCTAATGTTCTTATTAAGAATGTTTTTTCAAATGTATTATAAAATTAGATACTTATTTTGATCCCAAAGTGGAAGCAACTGAAGTATTAAAGTGCATTCTATCCTTCCCTGAGGAGAATCATAGTCAGATCCTGGCTGATCTTAAAAGTGACTGACAGTCTGTTTGCATTAAGTTGGCAGATCAAGTTTAATATAGTTACTGCCAGAGCTTCTTTTCTCAAGTTCCCAGTATTTCGTTCTGTAGCTTCAGTGGAAACTTGGATGTCTTGGGTGTGGCTTTTCCATAGGTGTTGTTTTTGACAGAAAAAGTACTGGCATAGATATGTTCTTTAATCCATATACAAACTTGTTTGATGGTACTTTTGATGTAAAATTTATAAGGTTTGTTACATATGATTTTATACATCATATAAGGCCACAGGCATACATTTTCCTCTTTGATTGGGCAATGTACTTAAAGTGTTGTGTCTTGGCCTGGTTTTTGTTAGGACCTTCCACAGAGAAGGTCTGGAGTGTGCCAGTTCTATAGTTAATCTCTCATTATGGATTCCATAGTGGATTACAGCCGTTGTTTTTCCATTAAAATGTGGCAGTTTCAGAAAACATGTTATCCTTGGACGTGTGGGTTTTGTTAGGTGGTCTGGTGATGTCCTGGCATTTAGTGAGAGAGTATGGATTACTATTCTCCATCAGGAATTTTTGAAATTGTATGGTGTTGGTGTTTTTGCTTCCTGCCTCACTGCATATATTGCATACCCTGTGAATCTCATTTCTAGCTCTATCTCTACTATAACAACCACTAGACTCCTACCTACCAACCAGGCAACTTACTTCACCCTCCTTTTAACTCTGAACTTACTGCTAAGCAAATGAGACTTCAGTTTTCAACATTCAATTTTCAACATCTAAAATGGATATTATATGTATGATGTATGTACTTCTGCCAAGTTGTTTAGGAAGGTGTCACACCCGATGACTGGCATAGCAGAATCCATAGTTAACTGATACAAGGGTAAAGAGGATGTCTTAGAGAGAGGAAATTAGTCATGGAAGGAAATTGAGAGCCCATCTCATTATTGCTATTTTTATTTTAAAGTGATTGACATTATGATGGTCATCCAGCTCTAGAAACTATGCCAATGTAGATATTGGTTCATGATGCAGTCCTCTGACCCATTGGATCCTGTTAAGCTATCCTGCTTATGTTAGTATGGAAGTCAGACTTTAAATGATGATGATGATGATGATGTATATGTGTGTGTGTTTGTGTTTATGTATGTATGTATGTGCTTATGTATGTATGTATGTATGTATGTATGTATGTATGTATGCTAATGAGATATATATCCAAGCAGGTGGTTTTGTTAGAACTCTCAGTTCCTTAGGGGTACAGCATCTGGGAGCCAAATGAGAGTAAGTGAAGGAAATATGCTAAGCTGCTGGTACTATACCAAGGCAATTGGTGATCCTACAGAAGTTGGATGCAGAGGGTTTGCAAGCCACTGCCTCTGCAGAGTTTACAACCTACTTAGTATCACAGGGGCCAGTAGGTGGAAGGCCATCACATTGGCTGTGCATGTAGCGTAGGTTGCCTTAGGGTGACTGTCAATCAACAAGTGCAGGCCTTGGAAAGGGCAGTGCTGCTAGGAGAAATGATAAACTGACATAAGCTAGGGCTTGATCAACTGCACTTGGATCATTTGGGTGAGGGTGTCTGATGTTGAAAGACCTGAAACATCTAATGACCCTAAGAAATATCACTGATGATCTGTCTTGATGCATCAAAGGATGATGTATGGAAAAACACACACACACACACACACAGATGCATGTGTGCACACATCCAGTTTGCTTTAGTTCTGATTTACATTCTGTTGTACATAGATATTGTTTCATTAATAGTGAGCCATTGAATCACAAATATCCAAATTAGACTACATGATAAAACTAGCTGAAGACAAAATAACATTTACTTGTTTACAGTGATGGAAACTTTACTTCTTAATCAGCTCAGAGTTGCCTCTGGTGCTGAAGTGAACAAACGAGTTTAAAATGCCCTCTTCTATCCAACAGAACTGATGATGGTATTTTAACATCTTTTTGTCTTTAGTGAGAATCTTGTCTATGAGAAACTGCATTTAAATGATGAGGACGATATACATATATCTACATATACATAGGCGCAGGCATGGCTGTGTGGTAAGTAGCTTGCTTACCTCCATTTTGGAGAGTGCTTCCGGTTACTGTTACTGCCATTTTGCTCTTACTTTGGAGCAAGTAAGACGTACCTTGTTGTTAACTGTTTGTGTTCGGTGGAGTACCGTTTTTGTGGATTTACGTGTTTTTTTTATATCGGGAAGGTAAGGTGTAAAAACTATTTTAACTTCAATTGGGCATTGAAACTTTTTTCAAGCCGTTATAAGCTTTTTCATGTACCCCCCCC
>NC_068985.1:64876473-64880360 GCF_001194135.2 Octopus bimaculoides
TTGTGCATCTATAATTTTGACCGAGCATGTCGGTCGAAATTTTAAAAGAAAAAATATCTAAAGAAAGCACTCTCAATGAGAGTAGTGTTAATAGCAAAACATTTTCTGACATTGCCGCCATGGAAACGAAGACCATTGTGTTGAACAATGAAGATTTGGAAGAATATTTTTCCAGGATGAAGGAGGAAGACAGGGATATCAAGATAACGCCCATGTTGTGGCGCTTCTGCCCTCTTACAGGGGAAGATGTACTTCTCGTGTGAGGATGACGGCAGTGCCGCCGGAAATAGACCCTCGGGAGGTGATGGCTGCCCTGTTGTACAACAGGACAAACAAAATACAATTCTTTCAGATTTCATGCTCTGCCTCCCAATACTGGACAAGGCATCATCCAAGGGGCACCGGAAGACATTGAAAACCTTCCAGACCGGGTACGCATGGGTGAAAAAGTTACCCTCCAAGTTCAAGCAGAGGGTAAAAAGGTTACTTGCTTTGAATGTGGAAAAAAAGGCAACATTCGAAGTGATTGTGAAGTAAAAAAGAAGAGGAGGAAAAGAAGAAAAAAGTGAAAAACTGTTACAGACACCAGTCCCCACAACTATTCAAAACACCCCCAAACCCATACATACACCAGCCCCTACAAAAACAAATGCTCCCACTCCCCCTGTTGTGGTGCCATTTCCCCAGCATACACAAGCCCCCACATTAATAAAAAAAAACCCGCCCACCTGATTTCTGAGGCACCTTGTGTTTCAAACATAACGTCCCCAGACAACACCACGGAGGTGTCCGAAGGGGAATTCATGACAATTTGCAAACGTTTACATGCACCTTCCCCACCCACATCCCCCACAGGAAAAAAAGACAACCATACACCACAGATAACAAAAAAAACCACTCCACCACCCCAGAAACAAAAATCACAAAAGAACAATGAAGAAATAATTTTAACTGAATATGACTCTAAAGGCGATTATTTGGAAAGACAAATTCCACAACATCATACGGCGAAACTTTTGCATCCAAGTAATGGCACACATATGAGATGTGCCTGGATGGGGGAAAACCTATACAGGCAGATGAAGGATAGGCATCAGGATGTTTATAGACCCGCCCAAATGCCCGGAGAAGGACAGAAAGGAGGTCGAGGGGGTGTAGTAGTACTTGTCCAAAAAGGCTTGACTCTGCAGACAAGTACAGTCTATGTGGACCCTGAAGGTGGGCTGGTCATCCTTGATATGATGTACAGTGGTAGAGCCTTCAGGAATCTATGCACCCTGTGCTAAAGGATTACAAACTGATTTTTATTGGCACCTAGAGAACTTTCTCATAACGTCAAAGACATTAGTGGTGTTAGGTGACAATTCCCTATCGTTGACGCACACATCGATAGCGTTAGCTCGATTGATAGGAAAACGAACTCACATCTCATAGATCTGCTTAAGCGATTTCAGCTAGCAGATCATTACAGACTTGACCATCCGAATGTCCCAGAGTGAACCTGGATGAATGGCGATGGAAGGTTCAAATCTTACTTAGATAGAATAGTGATAAAAGCTAGAGATAAGACTAGCTTTAGTTGTCCACAGCTTGTTCAGGTATCCTACATGGACCATAGGATGGTTAAGTGTAGGCTGAACATAGATAGTGCAGTTAAGAGAGGATCCGGTTACTGGAAGCTGAACAAGTCTATTTTGACTTGTGAGGCATACCGTAGCCAGATTAAGGAATTAGTACAGAGGGCGTTAACCAGCTCCGTGGTTAAGAACTGGTGGTGGTTCACCCTCCAAAACGCATTTGTTTCAAGTCCGTTAGGTTAAGCCATCAGCTAAGACTAGACAAGGCTATAATAGAAGGGAAACTAGTTACGGACTTAGAAGAGGCATTGAGGTTGGGCTCTGCATCCCACATATTGGCAGCGAGAATGGCCTTGGACCGTCACCTCAAAGCCAAACATGAGGGATGTAGAGTCTGGGCTAAAATGCGAGCATAGGACCGTGAGGGAGTTAATGTTGCTGGCTGGATGGGCCTGTACGGTAGAAACCCAGCGTGGCAATGATGCCACAATTAGGTCTCTAACTGACAATAGTGGGAGTTCGGTTGAAGGATGGGATGAGATGTGTGAAGCGCTTTACAAGCACTTTGCCGAGTTGTTCGGGAGGAGCAGGAAGCTGGATCATGATGAGGCCCTTAGGGACTTCCTGTCTGGCGGCCCGCATCTCTCAGCGCGAGAGGCTGAGTGCTGTGAAGGGCCAAGGAGGTGATCGAGGTGCTGGGTGAATTCTCCTGGGAGAAGTCACCGTGTCTCGATGGTCTACCCTATGAATTTTATATGAGTATGCCAGACTCGTTTGGGCACCTGCTGGCCTGTGTTTACACCAATTGGTAGCAGAATGGGAGAATTCCCAAGTCTGCAAGCCGAGGGGTGGTGACACTGATCAGAAAGGACCCAAGCAAGGGGGATGAGATTAGTAACTTCCAGCCCATAACTCTGCTAAACACAGAATTAAAGATTTTGGCCAAGGCATTAGCAAAAAGGTTAGCGCGGGTCGTGGACAGACATGTAGGGAGGACGCAAACTTGTGCCATCCCAGGCAGCTCGATCCACGACAATCTCCATCTTCTACACTACACCTTAGAGAGGGTAGGGAATCTTTCTGGCACAGGAGGGGCACTGGTACATTTAGGCCAGTCTAAAGCATTTGATAGGGTCGACCATTGGTACTTGGCAGCAGTCTTCAAAAAGGCTGGCCTAGGCCTGACCTTCCATGGTTGGATTGCTGCTTTGTACAACGACATCGAGTCTGCAGTCAAAGTAAATGGATTCTTCTCGAAACCATTCAGGATCAAATGCTCAGTGCATCAGGGTGTCCCCTGTCTCTGCTTTTGTATGTACTGGCTCTTGAGCCATTGCTGCTGAAGTTGGAAGCATTAGGAGGCACACCAAATGATTTGTGGTGCAGAGGTGGAGTTACAGCATGTGCGGATCATATCTCCATCATCATGGCGGATGAGAACCAGCTTCCAGTGGTGGAAGAGGTCTTCAAAAGTTACAAGGAGGTGGCAGGAGCAAAAGTTAACAAGGACAAGTCGGTCGGTTTGAAACTCGGCACCTGAAGAGGCAAGCTAATGACGTCCAAAACGTTGTAGGGCATTGGACGGAAGGTCCTGTTAAGCTGCTTGGGGTCTGGTTTTGACCAGACCTCCAGATAGAGAAAAATTGGAGTGACTGCTCTAACCCAGACCTGGTCTGGGCGGGTGTTATCCTTGCTACAGAAGGCAGAGGTGGTACAGATGTTTATAGCATCTATTATCAGCTACCGTCTGACTGTAGCACCTTGCCCTGATTTGTGGCTGAACAAGTTGGAGAGAATCCTTTTTAGCCTTCTGTGGAAAGAAGGAAAGCCTCTTGTGAAGTGCTCTGTCTGCTGCCAGAAGCCACTAAAGGGTGGGCTAGGGATGCCTTGGCTGAGGATATGAAAATTCACGTTAAGGCTGAGGCATGTCCGGTTCTACCTTCCGAGGTTAATGCCCTTAACGGACATTGGTACATGGATCAAGCAAAGACCTAAGCTGGAGGATTGGCAATTGGAGTGCTGTCAGGCACTTCAGCTACTCTCTCGGGCAGGCAATGCCAGCAACAGAAGTTCCACCACAGATTTTTACAGTGGGTTAGTGGGATTCATGCCTGAAGACGCCTTGGGGGAGATCCTGGGCTACGATGAAAATCAGTTGATCAACCTGTTCAGGAGAACGTTCAGACCAAGGTATCTGGATAATTACCAGAAATCTCTGGCTTGGCAGTGCTTCCGTGCGGCGTTACCAGTTCATGATAAGCTGTCAAGGCATGGAAGTGCCGTCTTGCATGCATTCATAGGATGTCCAGA
>NC_068985.1:64880370-64880841 GCF_001194135.2 Octopus bimaculoides
TGCTTCCGTGCGGCGTTACCAGTTCATGATAAGCTGTCAAGGCATGGAAGTGCCGTCTTGCATGCATTCATAGGATGTCCAGAATTATCGGGATTGATAGTTTTCACAGAACAACTGTTGTCATCGATGGGAAGAGTACAGCTATCAGCTGAGTCCATCATCGAGATTGTGCCGCCTTCTTCCCTTAGCAAGGAAAGGAACGCCTGTTTTTACTGCGTGGTAGTCATTTAAAAAAAAACGGTATGGAAGACACATGTGAAAGGGATTGTGATGGGTACCTTTGTATCTGGCCAGATGTTGGTCAACTTTTTTAGTTACCACCTCAGCAGCAAGATCAGGCTGGAGAAGCGAAACCTGTCCCATAAGAAATTCGAGAAGAGATGGAAGCCTGTGGTAAGAAAGCTGGGAGTGATTGGCACCAAGTAAGTAGAGCCCTGGAAGAAAAGCAAAGGCCCTACCCTGATGTCGGAC